>NW_010419718.1:463-724 GCF_000710305.1 Buceros rhinoceros silvestris | reverse complement strand
CTGCCACCAGCCCAAGACCCAGGGCTGCATCCCCCCAGCTGTGCCATTTCCAGCTCCTCTCTTCCACCTCGTTTCCCTTGGTTGTTACTGGTTCTTTAGCCACTGGGAAGCAAAACGGGGCTCCTTGTGCCCCCGTGTTCCCCGCTCCCGCTGACCCACTTAGCAGGGCCATCTGGTCCCCATGCGGGCAAAGCGGATTAACCCTGCGGCCAGGGATCAGGGCTGGGCCGCTGCCACTGCCTGGGGCTCTGCCGTGAGTGG
>NW_010419718.1:0-248 GCF_000710305.1 Buceros rhinoceros silvestris | reverse complement strand
GGGGGCTGGGCCGCGCCGGGCGCCCCCAGCCAGGGAGGGGACCTATGGCAGCCCCTGTTGCGCGTGACCCTGCCCGGCCAGCCCTGTGCCTGCACCCACCGGTACCCAGCCTTCCTTGCAGGTCTTTTATCTCACCCTGCACTGACATTTCTGTCCCTCTGTCCATCCGTCTGTGCACCCAGCTAATGGTACAGGGATGTGCCTGCCTAACCTGGTGTGCATCCATCCATCCATCCATCCATCCATCC
>NW_010419717.1:0-974 GCF_000710305.1 Buceros rhinoceros silvestris | reverse complement strand
CCCTCGAAAGCTCCCCCCAGCCGATGGTGCGTCTTGGATGCTCGCGAATCCCAGGATTTCCTCATGTTTTCCACCCGCAACTCCGCGGAATACCAGCACCTTCCTGACAGAGGGAGGGGATAATCGCTTGACGGTGCTGCCGGCAGAGCTCCGCTCCCTGCTGGGGTCCCCCAGCAGCCTCCCCCTTCGAGGCTTTTGCCCTTGGACCCACCGTGTGCTGCTTTACGGAGTCACAGGAAGCCTTGGGGATGTCAGTGCTTTAACAGCCCGTCATCCTGGGTATGGTGCTGGGGGTTCCTCTGGAGGGAGGAGAAGAGCGGAGGACTCTTTCGAGGGACGTGTGTGTGTGTGTGTGAAGACACCGGTGTGAAATTCTCAGGGTAGCCGGAGGCTTTTTGGCAATAATGTTGTGTAATACGAGGATGAGCGGACCGTGGCTTCTGTCCCAAGGCACTGCCAATTCCTTCCAGCCCTCTTCCAGACAGACGTGCAGCATCTCGGGCGTCGTACCCCGTCTGCCTGGCGGCCACGCTGGGGCTCCCTCCCCGTGAAGCGCAGCTGAACACGAGCGTCCCGGGGAGAGTTGCCCATGCCTTGTTTTTCTGTTGTAGGCAGAGCGGCCCCGCAAGCCCCAGCAGGTCCCGGTTGGTGACGAGCAGCTGTCATGATCTCTACAGCACCTCTCTACAGCGGGGTGCACAACTGGACCAGCACAGAGCGGATTCGCATGTGTGGCCTCAACGAGGAGAGGTGAGGTGCGTGGGTGGCGCGGAAGGGGTAGGAGGACGAGCGGAGGAAGCCAGCTGGGGATCTGGGGAGGCTGCGGGAGCTGGTGCTGGCTCAGCCCGCTCTTACTAAGGTGTCAAATGGGCTGAGCTCTGGGCGGGGATGGGTGTACGGTCAAATGGTGGCATTCTGTGGTGTGTCCCATGTCCAGCCAGGAGGGCCCGCGGGCAGAGCACTGGTCCCCGCAG
>NW_010419716.1:0-8156 GCF_000710305.1 Buceros rhinoceros silvestris | reverse complement strand
CCACACTGCCACCCAGTGTTCTGCAACAAAGGCAGGACACAGAATATGACTATTCCCATGGAAATCCAGAGACCCTCTTGGCCAGCCTAGCTCTTCCAAAGACTGCACATGAAGACTGGAGCACATAAAACCTCCCCTGTGCTTCACCGGACTATATCGTCCTGACGGTACCAGGAACCATTTTCTCTTACTCCAGCTGCCAAGAGGTCCTGCCATTAAGATGAATCCTTAAGTAGCAGACAGTTCACCAGTGATTTTGGTTTTAAACTTCATTTGCCACCAGCTCTGAGCGTTCAGAGCCAAAAATAATCCTTTTATTTTAATTTTTTTTTTGCACGTGGCCCAGCAAAATGGATCTCACCTCTGCAGAAAGACCAGTGCCATTGTTCAAGATATACATATGCAAATACAGGTGGCCCGCTGGAGTGAAAGTCAAAGTGATTCTACCAAAGCTCAGTTGTGCCTAGCTATAAAGGCACTTCAGATAGCAAACCTGAAAACAAAACTTTGAGTAGTACCTGTTCCTGGGATTATGCAGGGTTCTGAACAGCATGGTAATTCCCAGCCTATTAGCAGCAGAGGCTGCTTAGGAAAGGGGATGTCTGTGGCTCAGCTGATGCTGCTTACAACCCATCTCACCTGCATGTTGGGGGAACCAGGGTATAATGAAAGAATCTGCTGCAGCAGTAGCAAAGACTAGGATCAAGGAAGATCTTAAATTGCTGTAGCTGACTCGCCATAATTCACACGACAGATCTCCTCAGAGAAGATGGATAATCGAGGGTTTACTTCCATCAATGTGTTCAGAAGTGCAAAACACAGCATTTAGTTAAATTACTGAAACAGGTTTTAGAGCAGGCGTCGCACAAAGGGCCCATTATAATTAAATTAGCCCAATGGATGCATGTAGAAAAAGTCAAATAATGAAGCAAGAAAAGCATCAGAACTTATACACAAGCCAAGATATTTCTTTCATTCTGTGACCCACACAAGTAATTGTGTTTGTACTTGTGCCAGGTACTGTGATTGTGGAGTCAAAGAAGGATCTAACTGTATCCATGCAAGGACAGCTGGATCCCATGAAAGCTGGAACCAGCAAGTAAAATGGCCTCTTAATAATTTTAACTGGGGATCCAGGTATCACTGAAATACCTTTTAAAATGAGTCTCCAAGTATTCTGATGGAAGTTAGAGTATAGCAGCATCCATCTGTGTTTTCCTAACCACACACACACACTGTGTCTTGCTATCACAGATCACAGGTTGGCTTGTGGAAACTCCCGAGAAGTGGTGGAGCTTCACTGGCTATGGACAAGTCCATCAGAGAGTGATGAGATGGGATCTCAGCTTGATTGTCAAGGCAGAAAACTGTCATACACAACAGGATCTATTGGGGTCCAATTTCAGCCTTAATGGAGAGCAAGACTCAAATTTCACATAATTTCATCCTTATGGAGATCTAGATGACTTAGCTGCTCTTCCATCAACCTCTGGTAGCAATCAGAGCAAAACCAGTTTTATGCTTTGAAGATGTGTCTTTAGGATGTTATCCCTTAAGTTATCAAGAGGTAAATGAAGCCTGTGATATTGGTAGGACCCCATAATTCCTCTCTGGGCTGAAAGAGGTTTTTTGATTTGTGTCCCAAATGCCTCTTTCCAGGTGATACCTCCACTGCCTGCCAAGAGTGCTGCAGATCCCTCTCGTCTTGGGACCATAAAGACAATGGAAACTGTTGGATTTCTGCATTTGTTCACTCAAAGCATTGATGAGTTAGAGGAAAAGGCAATTTGTCCACTTGCTTTTGTCATTTTGGAGCAGAGAATAAAGATGAGTGGGCATTTAATTACTCTCAGAAAGTTTATCAAACTAGCAGAAGTGCTAACAAAGACAGTTTTCTCACAACTCCCATTCACTCTTCAAACATTTTACAGGATTTCATTCTAAGTGGCACTGCTTCTCCAACTGGTCCTTAGCTGCTGGACAAGAGACGTAAGGTAATGAGGCAGCACACAGGCTAAAGAAAACACCTGGTGAACTCAAGTCACAATCCCTTTTATAGTGGATTTTCTAAAGATTCAGCTTCACAAAACTTGTGTAAATTTAATCCATTGAAGGTGAATACCTTCAGTGACTATTTTAGGACAGAGTAACTGATGGCAAGCAGACAGCATATTTGTATATCCTGATTCCTGATAAAAATTAGACCAGGGTTTTTCATTGAGAAGAAATTTTTTTCTTGAAATATCCGTTTTCTGATATATATAGGGACTTCAACAAATTAAAATATTTAAGAAAAGGAAGGAAACAAGCAAAAGTAAATTTTGGTGCCCTCAAAGGGCTCACATCCGTCTTCTAACAAATGCTTAAGTATGTATAGTGAATGCAGAAATTTCTGACTAAGTGTTTCTATTTTTATTCTCACCCACTCTACTTTATGGCTGGAACAAATCAATTTTCTGATCCACTCTACAAATAACCTCTCCTGTTTGCTGTCACTTTCTATTGCCCTTCAAATTACAGAACTAGCTGGAAGTCTGCAGGATTCCCAGAAGCAAGAATGAGTTACTTCTTAGTACTTGAGTATTGCAACAGTGAGCAGAGCTCTTCCATGTGACATTTGTCATTGTCAGCTTAATACTGGTGCAGAGCATTGGAAAGAGGACAGACACCAGGGTCCTGATGAGAACAGGCTCTTGATGTTGTTTGAAGCCAGTCAAGATGTCATTCTTCATGGGTGATGGCTCCCTTACCACATCTTCACTTGTACTTTAGGAAAGCTCATACCAGATGAACAAGATGGGTATATTAGAAAACCATTGGCAATTACAGACAACAGAGCTCCTTTCCAGCGGAGATGACTTTCTTCACTGCCACCCAAGTTCCTTAGACGACTCCAAGGCATCAAAAACCTGCAAGCCCCATAGCTCACCTTCTTTTATGTTGCAAATGGATCTATACCACACTCTTGCAAGACCCAGGGGCAGGGAAGTCTGCCTGCCCACGACACTGAGTTATTGCTCTCCTCTTTTCTCCCTGAGAAAGTCCTGGGCCTGTGCCTGCCGAGGTATACTGCTATAAATAATATCTCACCTGGGGACTGAAATCTTCTTCTGGAAAGAGCATGCACACTACCATTTTTGACAGCAAATGTCAAACCACTCAGTATTTGCTTTGTAATATCCTCTAGGGTGGAAGTGTTTTTTTTTTTTTTTTAAAAGAGATAGCAAATGCATTGCACACCTTAATTTCAGGACTGTCATTCAGAGAGACAAGCAGTAGACAGGAATGGAGAAGAAAGATCCCCTGTCATGTTCCCAAATGACACACTGTTCTGCACAGCACGCTTCTCTGCCTGCTAAAGGAGCGCTGCTGGCTAGTTTATGCTGCAGGCTTGACCTGGTTTTGTGGAACAGCTCAGGCCTTCCCTTTGGCATAAGGAAAGAAATCATCCCATGGTGCAGCGTCAACGAACTTCACAAGTTTTGACTGGAGGGCCATGAGAGGAAGAAGGGGCAAGAAGAAGGCAATAGTGGGGCTTGTATCCTTTAGCAGAGAGGCAACTGGAATGTATATCTCTCCCATTACATGAACTCCCTGATGCTTTAGGAAGTTTTTCTCAGACCTTGACAAGTCAGAGGAGTACCAAACTCCATTAACATTGGCATCTGACTGGTATGCTTGAGCAGTAACTAATGAAGGCAATTGTCTGCCACACAAATTCATTGCGTGCCATGGTCTTAAAACGTATTACAACCCCCCTCAGTTCCCTCCCATTCCCAATACAACCTGACGAATCAAGAAAGGGGTGCTCAGTGGCCCCTGGCAAAGGATGCAAAAAAGACATGATAGTAAAACTTATAAACGCAACAGCATATACAGGAGATACCAGTACTCTGGAAAGGTGGAAGCCTTTTCTGCTTTTCCCTGAGTTTTTACCAGCATGTTCAGTTGCCAATTTGGAAGAGCACTGTGGTATACCAGAGAAAGGTTTCCCATGGCTGCCCTGGCAGAGCATCAGACACACGAGGCCATCAGCACCAACACGTCTGTGGATGCTGATTTTGTTCCAAAAACATTTAAAATACACATAACACTCATTGCCACTTTCCTGGCCAGGGCCAGATCTCTTTCTGTCGCACTTAGCTGTCCAGAGGGCTCTTAGGGCACCAGATATAAAGCCTGGTTTCCTCTGGCTGCTGAAATGGCAACACAACTCCACTGCAGCTTCTGGTGCCAGTCCTCTAAAGCACATCCGGCAACAAGTGAGCTCATATGACTTAAAAATCAGGATGAAATACCTCATCAATTTGAAATCCATTCTTCTGGGGTGCTTGTCTGTTTTTTTTTAAAAAAAACTTTGTTTTTTTAAATCATTGACCTCAGACAAAGCAGTGGATAAATTATATTTTTTCCTATGTCAACTGTTTTTTATCAGAGGAAATGTCTTCAGAGTCAGGACTTACTGTTTTTTGTGTTTTATCTGTGCAGTAAATTCCATTAAGTGAAATTTAAAGCCAAAGCTCTAAGATCTGCATTCCTGGGGAGTGACTGTTTGGGGGGCATTGTCTTTGAATTGGGAGCAAACACAAGCTGATAAAACACTTGTTGGATTATTTAGTCATGCCATCTTTTCCTGGATAGCTAACGCACACATACAAATCACTAGAGGCAAAAGTATTTCCTAAGTGGAACATGGATGATTCCTGAAAGATACAGCAATGGTCTTAGGCCAGTAAGCAATCCTACCGGTGATTAAACTGTTCCTGACATACGTAACAGCCTGAACAAGATCTCCCTTTGCCCCCTCAGAGTGACAAATCTTGTTTGTGACTGGTGATGTTGTGCAGCAACGCACATGGGAAAAGAAAACCTCACCATATTTCATCTTCTCAGAAACATAACTGTGGCTGATTCTTCATTGTTTTGTGCCATATTATTTAGTAGCAGCTAGAGGAAGCCTAAGGTCTTCTTCTTATTCCCATCTATAGAAAGAGGGGCAGAGCAAGCTGGGACAGAACAGCTGCTTGCTCCACTCAGGGACCAAGGTTCTGGCAGCATTACCAAGTCTTGTAAGAGACCGCCAGTTCACTAGGGAGGCACTGCACTGCTTGTCCCCCTCAGCTGCCATAGCTTGCCATACTTCTTGAACTGGAAACCCACCTATGGCTCATGAGTGACCAGAGGTGAAGGGCTTGTCTCTTTCTCCCCAGTTCTCCCTTCCACATCCTGTTATCTTCAGAACATAGGAGAATACACTACCGTTATTACTAACCTGGTAGCAAGACTCTGTCAAGGCTCTCCTAACAGCACTGCTAATAACAGGCATGAAGGTTTTGTGGAAGCTCCTTTAACTTAAGGTTGATGTGCTAAAGAAAATCAATACCTAACCTGCTAGGTTGCATAATATAGCCTATGCACATGACTTGCACACTGATTAGAAGCTGAGGGATGAACAATGCTCAAAGAGCAAGGACTGTTGGATTTGTTCAGACCCATGCATTTACCCATTGTGGTGTTTGCAGAAAGCTGATGAGTGGTACAAGGCACACTGCTGTCTAATAATTGTTGATACACTAAAGCAGCATAACTGTCACGATGATCCTAGACCTAATAGTGTTCATGTTACCTGACGATACCTACATGGTCTAGATCCAATTTTGAGGCCATGAGCAGGCTGTTAGTTAAATTGAGCTAGCCACTAATCAGTTAACTACACCTTGAGCACAGAGGCAGCAGAAAGACTTCTTCCGGAATGGGGATAAACCTCTTCATGCTTCTCAATTTGAGATCAGGCCAAGTTCAGTCTTCTTCAGCAGTCTCCCCTTCTCAGGTTCATGAGGTCACAGTCAGCCAGAGCAAAGAAAGTACTATCACAGAGCATCTTCTCAGAGCTGCCAGTGCTCAACCTGATTTATATAAGGGGAGACAGAAAACCACAGGTTACAACAACGTTTTTGTCTGCAATATCAATTGACTGCTCTTTCCTGAGTGACTGCTCAGCTCTGCAGAAAAAGCTGGAGAATATGCCTCTGACTCTCCTCTGTCTTCAGACTTAGATGCAACCTTTTCAAAGACCTCATGGGGAGCTTTCAATGCCTGAGGAAAGAGGACAAGCTTACACCTGTATAAGCACGACAAGTGAGCTACAGAGGACTAGAGCAGAGCCGGAAGAAGTAACCTCTGTTAGGTTCCCCAGCATAAACACTTCTCCAGCCCCTAAACAAAGTGCCGGCTGCCTAACAAAAAACAGTGATTGCTAGGGGGAAGTATGATGGGGGGATCATCTGCTGCCCTGGAGATGAAATCAGGAAGAGATCACTTGTCTGGGAACGGCCATTGCTTCTCTCCCCACCAGCTGCCAGTTTCCTTTTTCTCCCTCTTTTTTTCTTTCTCTCATATAATTTTTATTTTCCCCCCCGAAGTAACTTCCACCATTATAGTCAATGCATGCCATCAGCTACAGGCCCTACTAATAAATAGTTGTGGATCTCCCTCAATATGCTTTTGCAGAATGTTGCAAGCTGTATAAATGACAAAGCCAGAGAAATGATAGTTCTTGGATAAGGCCTTGTCCAGGAGCTCCTACACCCACAAGGTTTGTGTGGGTTCACTTTTAGCTTCTGCATTCCTCTGTGTTTCCTGTAGAGGAGCAGGCCTATGTCTGGGGTGCAGCTGGGGACACTGCTGAGAGCTCCTGGGGCTTCTACTTCGCTAACAGTTGTTGCTGGAAACCTCAGATCAGCTAGTATTGGGTCCCTGAATATCTTTAGGAAATTGTATGTGTGTAACAACAGTAGCTGAGTGTGCTAGATCCCTGGTCTGGCTGAAGGAGTACCAGGTAAGAAGGATAATGGCCAGAAGTGCTGAGGATCATCCTCATGCCCATGAGGCAGCAGTAGCTGGTGTGGGTTGCTTTGGTAGGTCTAGTAACACAATTGGTTTTTTTTTTGCCATTGTTTTTCAACCATGGCTGGCTGAATTTGCTGGAAAATCACTGATCAGCCTGACAAAGTTCATTAACTACAAAGAGTCCACAAAATGCTGCTGTTCCCTCTTCTGTGTAGGAGCATCGGTTGCCCCTCTGCACAGAAGACTTGCCCTCAATGGGTCCTGTTTAGGAATGTGAGCGGCTGGGAAGAGTGATTGCTGCTGGGCAACAGCTACTTCGCCTGATGGAAAGAACACAGCTGTTCTGCTGTTCCCAGTGTTACTATGATCATGAAATCAGTTGTTCATATTTTGTCATAGGCATTTTTCATGGATTAGGCATTCGGTTTCCACACCGTCATTAAAACCATGCTCTGGCTCCAGTGTGCTGCATCCATCAGCTGACCTGTTGGTTTTCTGAGCCTACAGGGTTAAGGTGCTCAAAGGGACGTGATTTTGTGAAAAACAGGCAGCTTATTCTGCAGTGGGTAGGAACCATCTGATGCTTTATGAGTGTCAGATGAACATAGCAAACAGATGATTTCAACTCCGTGGTAATGAGACAAAACAGACTAACAACTGCTAAGAAATGCTCAGGGACAGCTTCTGACACCCTCTGACTCTTCTGACTTACCTGTGCATGTGTGTGCCTAGAGAAGACACTGGCAGTATTTGCATCAGGAGGTTCTCCTATGAAGAGGGAGGGGAGTGATCCGGGCCCAACTACTACTAAAGTGCTAATGCTCTAGAAATCCCAGGAGCCAGCATTGTTTAAAGGATTAGTATAGTAATTAATGGGCTCTCTAAACACCTCTGAGTTTCCAGAAGTTCAGCTTTTATGACCTCACCTTGGAGGCTGAGGTTTCCTGGCTACGCTACAGCCAGGAAGGATTATTAAAATTTGATGCAGTTCAGCTAGGGAATATAACGATTTTAAAAATAGGAGTTTTCCCTATCTCAGCATTACGGCACAGGATGTGCCTCTATGTGTTCCAGTCTGTCTCTGCACTTTCTTACTGAGGCTGGATTTCCGAGGATCCATAAAGCACCAGGTTAGCTTCAGGAGTCCACACCTGCAGCTGGGCTTCAGGAAGTCTCATGGTTCAATACAACATGTAGAACTGTGGCTTTTCCTGACCATGCAAGTCTTGCCTCTTTCCTCCACACCATGCCTCTCCCTTGCATCGTGGCAGGTCTGTGATCCATTGGGGAGGGGGTGGTGGTGGGGT
>NW_010419715.1:0-230 GCF_000710305.1 Buceros rhinoceros silvestris | reverse complement strand
TAGGTGCCTAAATCACCCTGGAGCAGCAATAGCCCCAGCAAAGCTCCCAGGTTTGGTGCCACCAAGGTCCCCCGCCCGTGACTTCGCCGTCTCGGCACTAACTGACGTGCGTCAGGAATCACCAGGAAATAATCCAACGACATAGGAACCTTCTTGTTTATTTAAGCGCAAAAATCGGTGGCAAGAGCAAAATTAGGTGAGGTGGGTTGGACGGAAAAGCTCCCCCCACC
>NW_010419714.1:1725-2157 GCF_000710305.1 Buceros rhinoceros silvestris | reverse complement strand
AATGCAGCAAATCTCCCTCTCTAATCTCAAATAATCCCCCTCTAATCTCGGAGTCCCTTCCAGACGCCGGTCCCTAACTTTGTTTGCGAACCAGGCTGGGAGGCACAACCCCAACCCTGTTTATCACCGGGTGCCACTTTCGGGACCGACTCTAGCCACAGCCGCGCTCTAGGTTACAGCAGCTGCTGAAGCGCCCGAGAGCAACAACAACCATTAAAAAAATTAAAATTAAATCAGAGAGAAACTCTCCCTGAACGGGGCTCGGCGGGGAACGGGTGTCACGCTCCTCCCTGCAGCTTTTGTTTCCTTTTCGTACCTTCCCTTGTCACTCTAGAACTGTTGCTACTTTAATTAAACACAAGCTGGGAAACCACAGCTTTCCCCGCAGCCCTCGCACATGGTGGTCAGGGGGCGGGGGAAACCTCTCCAGCG
>NW_010419714.1:1305-1617 GCF_000710305.1 Buceros rhinoceros silvestris | reverse complement strand
GCACATGGTGGTCAGGGCGCGGGGGAACCCTCTCCAGAGAGGAAACCTCTCCGCGGCCGCGCACGTCTCCGCGCAGGCCCACGCAGCCTTCGCTCAGCCCGTGCCGCCTCTCCCGCTCTGCGGGGCTTTTCCTCCATTTTTAATTTTTTTTTCTGTCCCCCCTCTTTTGACAGAGAGATCTTTTTCCATCTCTGCACCAGCCGAGCTGGAAAATAAACCCCGGCAAAAGCTGACATGATTTCAGAAACATCCGGCAAACCCGCGCTTCCCGAAGAGCCCCCCTTCCTCTCGACCGCATCAATTAATTTCTAA
>NW_010419714.1:539-919 GCF_000710305.1 Buceros rhinoceros silvestris | reverse complement strand
AAGCCACTCGAAGGGAAGACTCGTTGGGTAGGGGGAGGCGGCTCGGGGTGGGGGGAGCGGGCCGGGACCGCGGGGTGCAGGGGTGAGGTGGGGGGTTACCTGGCACCTCCGTGTCGGAGGATTCACTGGCTGAGTTGTCGATCGGGTCTCTGGGTTCCGAGGATCTTTGCAAATGGAAGCTGGAAGCCATGTCATGGGAGGGTTGGGGTCTCAAGCTCTCGGGCAGTCTCTCCAAATTCATTCCACCTTTAAAGGAATCCATGGCAGGGGCGCCGGGCTGCCTGGGGGAGTTTGCAGGTGTTTATTCCACACAGAAGAGAACAAGGAGCTTTTTTTTTTTTTTTTTTTTCCTTTTTTTTTTCGGGAAAAACTAAACAAAA
>NW_010419714.1:0-318 GCF_000710305.1 Buceros rhinoceros silvestris | reverse complement strand
CAGTGCCTCGGAGCCAGCTGTCTCTGCTCGGGGAGAGGCACGGCAGTCCGGCCTCATAGGCAGGGAAGTGGTAAAGATCCCTTTTAGAGAAACGCGAGTTGCGAGTTGGACAGTTTAAAGCTAAAGAGATTAAAGTGACCTGCCCTAGAACAAATGCCTGTAGTTAAACGGGGCTCCTCCCCCTGAAGGTTAAAACCTCCCCGTCTCGCTAATGCATCACTCCATCTAGCGCTCGCCCAGCCCGGCCGCGCCGGTGGAGCTGCCTCCGCGCTCCCCGACGATGTGCGCGTCTTGCGCTGCTGCGGACAGGCCCGCGGA
>NW_010419713.1:1747-3407 GCF_000710305.1 Buceros rhinoceros silvestris | reverse complement strand
TCGCAAAAACGTACTATAAGGCAAGAGCCTGCAACCACCACCACTGCAGCATGGAGGGAAGGTCCACCTACCCAATATGCAGCTCTAGAGCAGCCGCTTGTAGCACAGAGTTCAACTTTCAGAGCTCGTTCGTGACTTTAACCTTTCAGAGAGTCTTTTGCCTGCTTCGACTTGTGGCAAGGTGTTCAGCTCGTAGCCCAAGCCCTGACTGATCTCATTTGCCTTCGGGATTTGAGCATTTGGAAAAGACAAGTACAACTGCTGCCCTGGTTTCTGTTGGTGCCAAAGTTGGCAGGAACGGTCTGACTCTTTGGTGAGGGCATTGATACCATGTGCATTCCTTTGGTTGTGGTGACACCCGAGGTGAAGGAATGGGAGTTTGGCTTCTGTTGCATGAACTTTACAGAGCTACAGAGAGCACTTTGTTGGCTTTGAGATGACTTCACGCACAAACAGTGTGAAAGTGACAGATGTCACTTTCCGTGGCGTCTGCTGAATCTGGACCAGTATTTTAAAAAGGGGTCACTCTCATCCCTGTTTTCCCCTTTCTCAACAAAAGATGTCGCACTTCAAACAGACCACGCAGGTTATTCGAACACCATCTACACATCTGAGCCATCCAGAAAGGAAAGACTTGCAAATCAGAACTCAGCTGCAGTTCAGCAGCTGTTCCACATCAAGCTCCTTCAGATGATTCACCGCCAAAATCTCACCTTGACTGTTCATCAGATCTGGTCAATGTTGGCGTCCTTTCCCTGCCTTTTGCAGGTTCCCCACAAACTTCACAGATCACCTTGCTCTCCCAACACACGAATGCTGGTTTTTCCTAACGGAGCATCTCCTCTCAGTTGCTGTTCTGTGGTACCCCTCAACAAATGGCACAACACGTCAGAGAGAAGATGCTCACAGAAGTGAGCTTTCAGAACAAAAAAAAACCAACCCACAAAGTCTTGCAATGCAGAAGTTCCATCAGTGTAATTCCAATTAGACTGCAAATCGTCATCAGCCCAATTTTATTCCTGTCATACAGGAATCCATTCCACATGAACTACAACAATTTCTCATGAGGAGTCACTTCTATCTATTGAATAACTTCTGTGGCGTTTTAATGGTGTTTAACATGGCCCCGGTCGTGCGGGTGGTGAGATATCACAGCCTCTGCAGCAGTGAGTCCTCACGGAGCCTTCACCCACAGATGACATGTGCAGTGAGCTCCTGTCATGCTGCGAAGGAGGCCAGCAGCAGGGTGGGCTGTGCCTGTGTCTCAGGAGGCGCAGCGTGGCCTAAACTTTCTCTCCTCCTCTCCTCCCGGCTCGATGCTCTGCGGGGTAGCTGGGCTTTGCTGTCAGGACCCCCTGGGTCTGCGAGTGCATCCTGCAGCAGCGTCAGAGGCAGCAAGGACACGGTCTGCTTGGCACACTCAGGGGGGTCCCCATGGGAAGGACACCATGGGACTGGGCTGCTTCTTCCAGCTTGATCACAAAAAGGGATTATTCAAAAGTGGCCTTTTCTCAGAGGACAATGAACCTTCTCCAGGGCTCAGTAGGGCCAGCAGCAGCACAGCGACCGCAGGCTCCAAACAGGTGTCGGCTGCTCTGGTAGAGTTGCCAAGATGAAGGCGGTCATACACACCTAGACACTGACTAAGAGTTCAGGGTCT
>NW_010419713.1:1172-1420 GCF_000710305.1 Buceros rhinoceros silvestris | reverse complement strand
AAGGCTCCTCTGGCCCTGGAGCATTGTCCGGGAGCAGGGACAGATATGGCAGCACCTTGCCCAGGCTCCGTCCCCTGCCCAGGCTCTGTTCCCTGCCCCAGCAGCCCCAGCAACACAGCCCTGACTGCCCCTACTCACCATTGACAAGATCCCACAGCTCCTCCCAGTCAGAGTCCCCTCTCCCAGCCAGAGCCCCAAGGGGCTGAGATCCAGAGAGAGACCCGGGCAGAGGGCTCTGCCGCTGACTG
>NW_010419713.1:288-616 GCF_000710305.1 Buceros rhinoceros silvestris | reverse complement strand
CACCTTCCTCCTCCTGCTGCTCTTCTTCCTCAACCCGCACCATCCCGGGTATGCAAGCTGGACCAGCCCCAGCACATTCCTCCTCCTCCTTCCCAACCCAGTCCATCCTGGACACGCTGGGGGGTCCCTCTGCCCTCACGCTGGAGCTTATCCTCGAGTGCTTCCGCCGCAGAGATGGGAGATATCACCGAAAAGCGCCGCAGATGCGAGTCAGTAGGGAACGACGTGGCTCTGCTGAACGTCGTGCCCAGGGATGGCACCACACCACAAGCTGACATGATGCACCCCAGCTACATGATAATCCTGATGCCTATCCCCGAGGTCATAA
>NW_010419713.1:0-235 GCF_000710305.1 Buceros rhinoceros silvestris | reverse complement strand
AACGGCGTGGCTCTGCTGAACGTCGTGCCCAGGGATTGCACCACACCACAAGCTGACATGATGCACCCCAGCTACATGATAATCCTGATGCCTCTCCCCGAGGTCATAAACCTCAAGGTGCACGTGACAATTGACAGGGCACCAGCTCCTGAACAAATGAAGGGACTTGCTGACCACGGACTGTTGAAGTAGCAGGAGCAATGTGTGGAACCAAAGCGTGGGAAGGGGCTCTGGT
>NW_010419712.1:0-252 GCF_000710305.1 Buceros rhinoceros silvestris | reverse complement strand
GCAGTACCTGAATCATCATCGTCGAGCTCCCCATTGAGCTCAGCCGCCCGGATGAGCCGAGCTTCCATCACCTCCATTTCCATCGACTCCATCTGCTTCTTCAGAGCATCGTACTTGGCCTGGGAGGGGACACGGCTGTGGTGAGCGCTGGTGGGGGCCAGGAGGTGCTGCAAGGCCAGGGAGAGGTGCATGTCCCTGCAGGTCCTTCATCTCCTTCTCGGCCCGCAGCCTCTCGGCCGTCTCGGCGTCCAG
>NW_010419711.1:0-477 GCF_000710305.1 Buceros rhinoceros silvestris | reverse complement strand
CCCAGCACCTTCTTCTGCCTCCTCCTCTTCTCCCTCGGCCAAGACCATTCCGGGTATGCAAGCTGGGGGAGCCCCAGCATCTTCCTCCTCCTCCTCCTCTCCAACCGAGACCATCGTGGACACAGGAGATGGGGCAGCTCCAGCACCCGCCTCCTCCTTCTCAACCCAGGCCATCCTGGGCACACTAGGAGGTTCCTCCGCCATCGTGCCGCAGCTTGGCCTCACGCGATTCCGCTGCAGGGATCGGAGACATCTCCGAAAAGCACTGCGGATGCGGGTCAGTAACAAACGGCGTGGCTGTGCAGGGACTTCGTCCCTCACCACTTCACCCATCCTTCCCCGTCGCCTGCTCTGTGCAGTCTGGCGTTACTGTGGCACCACCAGCATCTGTATCACCTCTGTCACTGCATGTCACAAAGGCCTCTGTGACACACTGCCTCATCCCCTGCTCTGGGCACGCTGGGGTTACCATGGCAC
>NW_010419710.1:0-721 GCF_000710305.1 Buceros rhinoceros silvestris | reverse complement strand
GCAGTGCCAGGAGCGACCGCTAGCCCCGGTGCTCAGGCGCTTTTTTTTTTTATTATTATTTGAATGTGTTAAGAATGTTATTCCTTGAGGAAATTTGTAGCTAAATTATTCTCACTTAAAATGGACACTTAGCGCACCAATTACCCAAAGGGGCGGGCGCTCCGTTAGGTTCCCTTCATCCGCGTTTTGGAGAGGTGGGAGAGGATCTTGTCGAACAGATAATGGCTGCAAATAAATTACAGCTCCCGCAGATAAAGTTTCCATTTGAATTGAAAGACATAATTAAGAAACTGTCCGGGCACGGGATCGGCTGTTTATATATTATCTCATCAGAACAAAAAACATTAATGTTACCTTTTAAGTGTAAAACGAGCCCTTAGGGCTGTAATTCGCCGCGGGGGGCAGGGGACGCGCTTCCTGCGAACCCAGGACCCGGCGATCGAATGACTCGTACGAAATAATTTCTCCTGGCATCCTACCTTTTCCCGTCGGTCGGTGGTTGCTATCGTTGCCTGGTTTTCAGTCGCGTTTCAACGGGCTCGAAGAGAGGGCGCGAAGCTGCTGTCCGCGAGGTGTGCGACTGGGAACTAGTTTCTGGTGCAAGCTGTAAACGGGAGCTGAGCTCAGCTCACGGGCAAGCCCGGGGCAAGCGGGGCCAAGACGGCAGGGAGCCCGGTTTTTCCTCTGTCTCTCTCCCGCCGGAGCCGGGGAGGGCATCTCT
>NW_010419709.1:0-212 GCF_000710305.1 Buceros rhinoceros silvestris | reverse complement strand
CCCGAGGAGTTCAGCAAGCTGGCCCTCTGGAAGCGCAACGAGCTGAAGAAGAAAGCCTTCCTCTTCTGAGCCCTCCTCGGCCCCGAGCTCAGTCCCCGTGCGCCGTGTACCCGCTTTAGGGCTCTCAGCCGGTTTTTACCAGGATCCCCCCATTTCCCCTCTCCCCCAGCCTCCCCCTCCCCTCTCCCCCCTCCCAGCTCACTCCTCCTACA
>NW_010419708.1:20207-28137 GCF_000710305.1 Buceros rhinoceros silvestris | reverse complement strand
TGGGGAAGGGGCACCGGGAGCCTGTCCGCACTCCCGGGCAGGGAATCAGCAGCAGGAGGGACTCTCCAGCAGGCTCCATTGCCCTGCTGCAGGCGGGCATTTGCCCTCATCCTCCTCTTCCTCCTCCTCCTCCCCACCCCCGCACGCAGCAGAGCCAGGCCAAGCTGTGGGGTCGCTCCCCGCACAGCCCCAGACCCCCTCCCGCTGCCCCTGCCTGAGCAGGGCTGGCAGCCAGCCCTAGGCTCTGGTGGGCTCCGTGCAGAGGGTGGTGGGCCCCTGCCGAGGCCAGGGCGCTTCACCTCTGCCAGCCCTGGGTTCAGGGCAGTTCCGACTGGACCGGTGGTCGGGTGTGATGGTAGGCAGCGTGCTCCCCTGCTCCGCACAGCCTGTCCTTCCTTGCACTGCAGGGTTATGTGACTGTGCTCGGGGCACTGAGGAGAGCTGCCAGGGTTTGGGGTCTTTCCTGAGTCGTGTCTGTTTTTTTTGCAGAACTGGACAAGGGGAATGTCTTACTGTCTCCACTCAGAAAGCCATTTGGATACTGGGCCAATGTACGTGCGTGAAAATGGGAAGCTGCACGTGGTAAATCAGGGTGCAGGCGGCATACAGGGTGTCATTTCCAAAACAAGACCTTTTAGGCTGTTTTCCAGAGGATTTTCAGTGGAGCTCTGTATGAACAGGGAGGACGATAGGGCAAGGAGGCAGAGGACTGACCATTTCATCTTCACGTACACTAAGGAGGGGAACCTCCGGTACTCGGCCAAGTCTCTCTTCAGCCTAGTGCTGGGTTACATTTCTGACAATGTTGATCGCATTGACTCCTTGATTGGTTTCCCAGAGCAGATTGCTGAAAAGCTCTTTTCAGCTGCAGAAGCGAGACAGAAGTTCGCAGAACCAGTAACGGGACTGAGAGCTCTACAGAAGTTCACTGAAGCATATGGCGGTTTGGTGCTGTGCTCATTATGCTTGAGGAACAGGTAAGTGTCTTTGGTAACAAATGCCATCATCACCAGTGCTTTTTGCTAGCATGCTTAAAGTTTCCCTTAGATTAACTTCTCATTTCAAAAATAACCTCTTGGGCTTATGACACCACCCAACTTGAACGAAATGACCTTATCTCACTCTTCTGCTTGCTTCTTGTTGTCTATTCCTTTCCTACAAGAGCAGCTGCTGGCTTCGTTCTGAAGAACCAATCTTAACACAGGTAACAGACTGCATCCCTGTGAACTAACAAGGGATTTTATGTGAAGGATTAAACCTGCAGCTATTTTTTAACAATAATAGTCAGCACGTCACAGCAATCTGTGCGTTCTGTGCCTCCTCAGGTATTTCATGGGATGTTTTTGTAATTGCTGCTCATAAGAATTTCGACATACTTAGCTGACACCCTTGCAGCTGCCTGGGTTTATTTCTTATAAGCTTGCTGTCCCCATTCATTTGGGGGCTCAGAAGAAGACACAGCCTTGTATCTTTGAAGTCAGGCAGGTTTTACCTTAGTTTATTGTGGTTCCTGTTCCCATACTGACTGTGCTTTAATGAGGTTCAGATTAGAGTCCAGCAGCAGCTTTTCCATTTTCTCCGTGTCCACGTTGTCTTTTACTAAAAGAGAGTCTTACCAAGCTTAAAACTGGATTATGTGTTTAAAGCCTTGCTCCTACTCAGGCTTTCCCAGTAATACAACCAGTCTATCTTCCATCTGTACACTTGAAAAAGAGAAGGTTTATCCAGTTTAAAATCAAAGCACAGGCATATTCATCTGAAGTGCCAAGGGTGTTCTGAGCACAGTAGGAATGTTTGAGCAGAGGTCAATTATCCTTTATTTTATCCTTTAAACCTACTCCCTTTTTATCTCTAGTACAGACACTTTTTAAGGGCTTAATTCAGAAATTAAGTTACCTCTGGTATCATCTGCCATTACAGAAAGCTCGAGTCTTTGAGATCCAAGGCATTTTCTAATGAATCTTATTTCTCAAAGAGCCCACCCTTCTTTTCTCGCTCACCCTGAGCTAGTAGCATCTCTCAGGAGTTGGCTTGTGCTCTGACTCTGCGTACTCCCCTCCACGTAGCTCAGTTGCATGGCAAAGGGATTTGGTGGGTTGTTTGATAGCTACACTTGCAGTGGGAGGATATTGAGGTCCCCTTATCTGCATGGCCAAAGAGGTGTTCCTTGGAGGGATCAAATTAGTAAGCATTCCTCTTCAGCAGTGAAGATGCTGACCTCGAGGTTTGTCTTGCCATGGGGAATATAAGGTAAATTCAGGGGAGTTTAGTGAATTTGGGGCTTGTCTTGCTACGGCGCAGTAAGAAGTAAATGCAGAGGAGATTGTGAGGTAGCAACTGCTACATGCTTATTGCTTTATATCGGTGCGTGCCATTCTTTAGAGGTTTGTTCCCTTCTCTAAACCTCCTACTGAATAGTTCCAGCACAGGCATTTGCATGGCTGCGGAGTGAATCAGATGAGGGAATCAGCACAACTAAAAAAAAACTTCACTGAGTAACCACTGCCTGGGGTGCAGTCACAGATCTAGCTGGAGTCCTGCGGGTGTCCTGGAGGACTTTTATCTCTAGCGAAGTGTTCTATTTATTTATATAAGAAGTAAAATTACGCTGTTTGACAAGTTACCCTGAAAGTTTTTAGACCTGGATGGACATGGGTTGGTCTACACACTTCCTAGATACTGAGGAAGAGCAGCTTGTGGAGCTGATTTATGGTAAACCGGAATATATTTTGCGTTATTCTGAAATAATGCAATAATAATCTGTAAAGAAGTCCCTAACTGCAGTGTTTGCAAGTTGCAGTCTTAATTGCTAGTCAGATATTTTGAATCAAAGCAAAAGCGTGACATTTGTTCAAGGACAAGACTGGGAACTCGGATGTGTGGTGTGCAGACTGCACATGAAAAGGTACTCCGGGCAGCTGGCTCAGTCCTGTCAGTTTTCGCGTAGGTACTGAGAAGAAACAACTTCATTACGCTTGTGACACATACAGGTGCTGCCTTATGTGCCTGAACACTGAGAGCAGCTTTCTTTTTTTTTTCTCTCGTTGCAGATACCTGGTTATCTCTGAAAAGCTAGAAGAAATTAAGTCTTTCCGGGAGCTGACATGTTTGGATCTCTCCTGTTGTAAACTTGGAGACGAACACGAACTGCTGGAACACCTCACCAGTGAGGCTCTGTCGAGGTACCGATCTCTTGGCACAGAGTTAAAATGACATTGTCTTTTCCTATCACTAAGTGGTTCAAAGAATCAGGCTGTGACTTTAAAGGGAAGTTTCACAGGCAGAAACGTGGAAGTTTGAAGGTTGTGGTTGTTCATAAAACCCATTCTTGAGGTAAACAAAATACAGAATTTATTGTACACAAAGCACGTGATGCAAAGCACATTCTGAATTGTACAAGGCCATGCAAATATTCAAGATAATTTACTGCCTTGTATTTTTAAATCAACTTTTTATAGTTTCCATTGGCCAGGTAAAAACTGCATCTTAAGCATTTGGAACAGTTTTACACTTTTATTTCCTTATATCAAAGAGAACGTGTATCAGCCAAATTTTTAATCGAACCAGTGTTTTAGATGAAGATTTTCTGCCAGCAGTGGATTGGAGATTAGCAGCCTTGGTTTAAAGAACTTCAGCGTGTAAAGAACCTTATTGTCTCTGTTAGCAAACGCCTGTGCCCTAGGGTGGGTTTGTCACTGGAGCTCCGCGAATAGCTGGTGAAGTGCGTGCTTCAGCGGAGCGAGCAGAGGCGACATAAAGGTACCTGTTAGTCCTACTAACCCAGGCGTCTTTCCTGCTACGTTTACTAACATAAACAAAGTAGACCGAAGGGTTGGCACAGGAAGACCCCGGCTTTCCACCGCAGTTTTAGGACATTTTGCCAAACCGTCTAAAGTAACGGCTCTGAACTGTGTGTTTGTCCCTCCTGCCAGTGTAAAACGGCTTCTCCTGAAAGACAACTCTTTGTCAGATGCAGGCCTTCGCCGAATGACGGCACCAGTACGAGTACTGAAAAAGGGACTTGAGAATCTCTTGGTGTTAGACTTGTCATGTGAGTACTTCGTGGTTTAATACTAGACACAACCTTTTGTGTCCTTTGTGATGAAGAATTTATCCTCCTTAATATTGGAGGAATACAATTATTTGATGATATCCCTGAGCCAAGCACTCAACCCCAAATTTCACCAACAGCATTCCAGAAGGCACGGGTCAGACCTGTAGCCTCCGCCACTTGCTACTTAAATATTTTTAATAGTTTGAGAATTGGTGTTGTAAATACTTGTACTTCGATCATTAGAGGAAAAGTCAGTTTTGACTCACTTTCAAAACATGAAGCATGCTACAAGAAAAGGCCAAACCCGCCTCGTTCCAATAGTAGCTTTTGGAACAAATAGTTTCTTGTATTCTGATCGTCTTTCTCCACACTTTGCAACTTAGTTAACTTTACTTCACCTTACAGGTAACCCTAAAATCACAGACGCTGGAATTGGATACCTTTTTTCTTTCAAGAAATTGAATTGTTTGGACATTTCTGGGGCAGGTCTCAAGGTAAAAAAAGCATCTAAGCTTGGTGGACAAGTGTAATGAAATGTCCTTCCCCCTGACTGCTTTATTTCCCTTTTCACTAGGATGTTACTGCTGTCATTAAGCGGATCCAAATGCAGATGGGCCTCGTTCACGCCAAAGTGCCTCTGAAAGAATTCGATCATAGTAACTGCAAAACAGAGGGATGGGCAGAACAGGTATGGGCGTTTAAGTCTCTTCCGCTCTCTAGAAATTGTCCTTATGGATTATTAAATTGCTGAATAGGAAAGGAGAAGGGATAGAGATGCTTCCAATGATATTTCTGCAAATTTTACCAGAAACGTTTTAACTCCTTCCAATGTTATTTCAGACAGTGTTACAGTGGGAGCAGGCGGTCACGGAGGCCATCAAGCCACAGGACAACTTGAGATCCGCAACAGCAGCTCTGCGCTTCTGTACGTAACTACACAGAGACCACATTTCTTTCCTATAAGGATTTTTTTTTTTATGTTGGGGTTTTTGTAATCCAGACAGCATCTTAGGGGTGCAATTTCAGCCATTTGTGTAACTGCAGTCAACATGTGTGAGGTTTTTCATTGGTTTGACTGCTGGATAACTCTTCAAGTACAGCATGGCAGCATGCTTAGGGCAACATGTAACACCTGAGAAGCAACAGACAACAATTTTCTCCTTAAAACACCTGAGAAACAACAGACAACAATTTTCTCCTTAAAATTCTGAGTCCAAGATACAAATGTTATTTTTCTCTGCGCACATTTCCGCAGAGCAGTCAGTATTCCAGATTGGCTTGGCCAAAACAATTTGCAACAGCATAATCCTGCCTTTCCCCAAATCTAAACTTGCTATTTTTTCCTGTAGATGCCAAGACACACAGACTAGAGGAAGTAGTCAAATGCAAGCTGGTGGAGGCAGAAACAAAAGCATCTGGAAACTTGCAGTTTTATAAGGAAAACGTTCAAACTTGCCATTTACCTTTGAAAAAAGAGGTTGTGGGCAGCCACGAATTAAAGAACAACAGAAAAAGAGCTTTGGCTGAACAAGAGAGAGAAAGGACTTCCAAACAGAAGTATCTGTGCCTCACTGTGGAGGACTGGGATTTGTTAAATACCTACTGAGTTAGAAAGAAGTGGGTCTTTTGTTTGTTGTTTTCTTGCTGATGACAGAATTTAGACGTGCTGAGAGGGAGTAACAAAGGAGACTAGTATTGCTGAATCTGGTTGCTGTGATGTGCTTGTGGTTTAACCTGTGTGGATGGAGAGAGACAAGGAGAAGGTTGAAGATACTACTGTATATTTTCAATAATAATAATAATTTTTTCAAATAAAGTTTTGGTTGTCATCCTTCACTAATTCTTCTGACGTAGATATCATTCACAAGAAGAGCTGGTTCAGTCCCTCCTCCTTTCTTGCCCCCTGAAGGGCAGAAGACTGATCACTGCAGCTCATCTGAAATGAAGCTGCACGGTCCTTGTCAAGTGCTTTGGGACGTTAATAGCGCTGGTAGAACATAAAGCTCAGCCTGTAAGCACCGGGCTGTGCTGACAGAGCTCTGACAAAGGGAGGAAGCAAAGAGGATAAGCACCGGCCCCAGGGGAGGGAGGCAGAGGCAGTAACCCCAGTAACTGCAGAAATCCAGAGTAAAACAGAAGTCCTCCATCTCCCTCACTTTAGCCCAGGAAATGAAAGCTGAAACTGGATTACTGTACAGATTAGACTCTGCAGCTGTAATACGTTCTCCATTATAAGCACATTCACAGCCTGCGAGAGCATTCTGTGGTTTGAAACCCAGCCTCTGTGCATGCCTGCCTGCAGTATGCTAACCCCGAACGATCTTCCCTATCTAAAAACGTTCAGGGGAGGTTATAATCCAAACACAAATTATACGTATTGCTGTAAAACCCACTAGAGGCAGAGTCATTCCGTGCTGCTCTGTCTGAAGCCAGTAGAGCTGTAACGCTGCAGCTGTGTTTATCGTTACGTTCCTGCCCTGAGTGTTCCTGTCACCACTGGCTGAGACAGCGCTTGTGAGTTGGGCACCAGTGACCATTGTGCTCATAAGCCTATAAACCCAAGAATTTACTACAGGTTTCCTCACTAGTGCTTGTTTAGAGGACTTCCTCCTTTTCCACTGTTGCTCACCATAATTCAGCAACAGGAAAAGCAACATGTCCTTGGAAATGATGAAGAGGCCAAAAAAAGGAACTTCAGCTTCAAAATGCATGAAGAACTCAGCCCCTTTCTTTGTTCTTTTATTGCTGAATTTTCCTCAGAAAAGGACCACACACACATAAAACAAACACACTTGCATTCAAGCCCTACACTTTTTCCCCAGAAACTCAAGGCTATAAATAGCTTCCACCGATGACTACATCAGCCTTCTGCTGAGATAAAAAAATGGCACAAATAGTGACTTAACAGAACAGCATCTCAACGGGGAGGAAGATGACTAGTGCTCGAGCATAACCTTCCTCCTGCAGCTGGCTGCCGCTTCAGCAGCCACCACAGATTTCTTTGCTAGCCCTTCCACCGCTGTGGAGGTCTGATAATCTGATCCTGGCGGGATGTACATCTCCGAGAATCATATATTCCCTTTCACCTCAGTAAAGCACCAGACGCCTTGAGCTGGAAGGAGGCACGTTGTGATCTGACATGAACGCCCAAGTCCCAGGCTCGCTGGTCAAATGACCCAGTATAGCTTTCCTTTTCTGAGAGGTGTTTTAGAGCACTCTCCTTCTGCATCCCTGGTACAATTTTTCCTTTTCACAGAATCACAGAATTGTTTTGGTTGGAAGAGACCTTTAAGATCACTGAGTCCAGCTGTTCACCCTGCAGTGCCAGGGTCCCTGAACCACGTCCCTCAGCACCACATCCACACGGCTGTTAAACACTTCCAGGGATGGGGACTCCACCACCTCCCTGGGCAGCCTCTTGCAATGCTTAATGACCCTCTCTGTAGAGAAATTTTTCCTGATACCCAACCTAAATTTCCCCTGACACAACTTGCCATTTCCTCTCATCCTGTCATTCGTAACATGGGAGAAGAGACTGAGGTTTCTTGCGGAGCAGCAGACTTCCTCTTTTAAACAGAACTCCATGCAACTTTTACCCTAGGACGACTCCGACACACCACGCAACCCACTAAGCTCTCTTGCTCTCCAGAAGGCACACAGCCCCTGCTGACCAGGAGCAAGGCAGTAAGATAATTACCAGAGGAGACTCACCCCGAAACAGATCGGCTCAGCCAAGGGCCTGCTTCAACCGCCCGCTGTGTCCCGGCTGGCTTCTGAGTCTTGATGCCTGTGTACTGGAGCTTCCCACATCTCTCTTGGCTGGTCTCTTCACCGATGGAAAGACAGCGCCGGGTGGGTCCCTGTTTCATCCCTTAA
>NW_010419708.1:16119-20159 GCF_000710305.1 Buceros rhinoceros silvestris | reverse complement strand
GGCGTCTGAGTCTTGATGCCTGTGTACTGGATCTTCCCACATCTCTCTTGGCTGGTCTCTTCACCGATGGAAAGCCAGCGCAGGATGGGTCCCTGTTTCCTCCCTTAACCGGAGGCCATTAGTCACAGCTCCGGCCACCTGGGAGCCTCACTGCGAACTGATATGGGGACATCAGCCAAGGAGCAACCCTGGGGCTCTGCCCCAGGTATCGGGTGGGTCAGGTCCTTTGAGCCCAGTAAACCTTTACAGGCTATCTTAGATGTAGAGATCACATTCCTGACCCTCTTTCTCTGTGGTTCAGCTCAGTTACAAAGCTGAGAGATGGCGGAAAGGGAGAGGAAGACTGCATTTCGTCCCCTCTTTGCAGCCAGGCATATTCTCCTTCCACTCTTAAGCCTGCCTCTGTTTCCTCACCCTTCTGCTGGAGGACAGAGGAGGTGGCACAATCTTTCCTGCCTTAAGCCAGGCATTTGCCCCCTTTATGGTGTCTCACCACAAAGTAAGAATTCCCAGATCCCAACACTGTCCCCATCCAGCCAAGGCAAGCCACCAGTTGACCCACGCTGCAGTGGAGAAGCAGCCTTCCACAAGCAAGCACAAACATCTGACTCCCCCCCGCCACAGGCTGCGTGCCCCAACACTTTCCTCTTCTCCTCCAGCAGCACCTTAAAACTCAGCAGAGGTGAGCTATGGCAATGATCGACAAATACTGGACTGGGAGAGTACAGCAGCTGCCAAACAGGTCAGCCTAACCAGCGTCCTCTTCCCAACCGCAGCAAACATCGGTGGCTCCAGAAAGTCAAGGCTGTCCCAGTATGTTTGACACAGAGCAAGTATATGGGGTTTTTTACCAGTCACATGCTCTGGGCCCTATGCCGAGCGTGAGGATTTCTGTACTTTTTTAACAGCTGCTTAGTTCAATCCTTACCAACTGCAGCTGATCATATGCAGTCCCCAGCATGAGGGAGGAGATTCTTCTTGCCCTCTTCTCCCACCTTTCTTTGACTCCTGCCCCACAGAAGCGTGCCGCAGCCGTAGCCCACCTGTCCCTGCCCAGAGCAGAGGGCTCGTTGGGCATCCTCCCACCTCAAAGCCAAGGCACGGGTGAAGAGGCCAGGCTTCATCCCCCACCCCAGCTCAGCCTTGCTGAAGCGTTAGGTGTCTGTGACTCTCCAGTAAAAACGTGCATCTCGATTTCGGGCTCTGAGGCTGGAAGCTTGAAAGTGAGAAATGTTTACCTAGAAAACTCCTGACCTCTCCCCCGAGCTGCAGCACCGAACGCACTGCAGTCATGTTCTACAGGCGCAGAGAAAGCAGACCATCCATCCCAGCCGGGCGTGGAGACAGACGGGTTATTCAATGCGGCTTTGAAATTTTCCTGTCGTACCAGTTCCGTAAGGCAGAGTTTTGCCATCTCATTCCAGGTGAAGAGAAGTCAGAACACTCTAAAGCTATTTTTAACAGATCTCACAGATCTACAGCTGTATCCCAGGGACAAGTGAGATGAAACATTCACTGCTGATACGAGCGACGGTGACAGGCAGAGCTGCAGATCACAGAACAAAGAGGAAATGAGTGAATGGGGGTTTATTTTTAAAGATCTATGACCTGGGATGGTGGGGGGGAAGGAGATCGCCTGATGTTTATTTTGGGCCTAGAAAAGTAAATGTGCTCGGTATAAATGTGGGTTTTTCTCAGAGGCAACGTTCTAGACACAAATGAGATTTTCAAAGGAGCAGAGGGAGACCACGTCTCTCTGCATTTCAGTGGCACGTCCACATCTACATCCTGAGGACTGCTTCGAAGGTCTGCTTGCCTGGTCCTGCTTTGCTGGCAGGAGAACGAAACAAGCAACGAACAGATCCCATGTCATCCCACACCGCCCTGCGACACTTGGTTTTCTGCTGCTCTCTGCCATGAGGCTGTGGCTTCTTTTTTCTCTCCTTTCTCCTTTCAGTGCAAACGTATCCCAGCCCCACGGCTGTTCTCCACCTGCTAAGGTGTTGCTCCAAAACTGCACAGCCCTAAGAGAAGCACATTTTACATACATGCTGGTTCCCTGCCCTGGCTTGGAGGGGCAGCTTCGTGGTCATGGGGACATGGTGGTTTATCCCCACAAACCCTGAAACCCCTCCACTTCAGAGAGATTAATCTCTCTGCATTGGCCTTCGTGGTTTGACCACGAGCAGACCTGTGCAGCAGCTCCCCATGGTGTCACCCTGGCACCGTGTTCCCAGGGAAGCATCGTGGGACATCAATACAGAGCCTTCAAAGCCGCTGCTAAAACCATCTGCAGATGTGCCTTGAGCACAACCACAAGCTTCTCTTCTTGCCCGTGAGGATCAGAAGTATGAAGATGTGTCAGAGGGAAATGCTAACCCAAGAGCTAGAAAGGATCACCTCGCCCAGCTCCTGCTCTCAATGTACCTTCACCTGGTTGTCTGCAAAGGCACCAGCAAGTCCGTACAGGAGAAGACCCTCACCCAGGGTGGCTGGACACAGTGTTGTTGCTGGCAGCAGCTGGTAAACAGTCTCCAGTAGCCTGCACACAACCCACCAACTCAATGCTGCAAGACAGCGCTCTGCCCATGTAGAAAGGACACACTGTATGTGACAGGAGAACCCTTGAGGGTGTCCCACAGCCATTGTCTAGCCCGCAGCATAGGGTGATGTACGCACTTTGTCCCTGTTCAGTGTCACTGTGCACCCATCAGTGTGTGCCACTGAGGATTTGCTTGAGTTAGGGCTTGCCAAGTGGGTGGCAGCGCAGGAGGACACCACGGCAGGACAAGGCAGGAAGCACGGTGCTGCTGGGTGCCAAGACTTCATGGTCTGCAGATATACTCATCGGACCAGCTGATGCAGTGCTGGACGCCGTCCCGGCACAGCCTCTTGGGGACACAGGAGCAGTACTGGTAGAGCACAGGGCTGCAGCTCCACCACTCTGATCCACACGGTGGGCAGGCAGCCACTGGGAGGGATGGAAAAGAAGGAACAGAAATGCTTCTGCTGCACTGACCCGGCCCCTCCTTCCTCACGCAGGTAGCTACCCTTCCACCCCTGGCAGCTACTGAAAAGCCACTGGTGATAACCCTGCATCTGCGAACCCACTAAAGAGGACACTTGCTTGGTGCTACCTGTGGGAGACGATGACGGAGCATGACATTGCAACGACCTTCAGGGCAGACATGCCAACCTGGGAGGAACAGGGAGTTGTAGGGTTTTTTAGCAAGCTACTCTAGAGAAAGCTGCTGGTATGGCCAGGTCTCTCCCGAGGTTCAAAACCAGGGGGGTGACTTAGGAACAAACCTGCTCCTCATTTTAGTGAGAGAAGGATGGAGATGGCTTTGAAGCTGCTGAGGCATGCTCAGTCGGCCTGGATCAGAGACATACGCGCCTCCTGACCAATAATTAGAAGTCCCGTTTGGATGATGATTGCTGCCTACGGCTACGCATCGTGATGAAACTGCTCCGCATGCAGCAAGCCACAGAGGAGAAGCGTCTTCTGGGGCTGGGAGCAAAGCAGGAAGCCTTTCTCCTCTCGGTTGCCACCAGACTTTGACACAGAGCCCTCAGCAGCTGATGGGATGGAGCCCACATGGTTCACACTCATGCCATATCCCAGCTATTCTGTGTTTCAGCGGTGGGTGCCAGTCTCTGGGCATTCCCAGCATCAGCAGTGAGCACCACCACAGTACAACCTATTTCAGTCCACCAGCAGAAGAGACCTTCTGCCCAACAGCAGCCAAAAGAGAGACTTACAGCTCCCCATCTCGTCAGAGCAGTCTCCGCAGTCGTTCAACCTGTTACACCTCTGATCGGCGTAGACCCAGGATGTGGGGTTACCGCAGTGGAAAACCAGGTATCCCGGAAGGCTGTGGGGCAGGTCACCTGCGCGGGCAAACACACAGGACACATGCTCAACTCCACCGGGCACAGACACATTGGCTAAAACGGGGACAGAAGCTTCCAAAGATCAGTCCTGACCCATGGGGTGTCAGGGCCTGAATAACTCCACAGATGGGGAAGCTGCAGTTGGA
>NW_010419708.1:14434-16025 GCF_000710305.1 Buceros rhinoceros silvestris | reverse complement strand
GAGGTGCTTGTGGCCGAGCTGGAGGCAGAGTCTCAGTGCCTCAGGCTTCTCTTTTAATGAGGGTTTTTTCCAGGGTAACTGGACAATAAATAAACCATGTAGACATACAGCTTAACTAATGGAGGAAAACTGCATCATGGTTTAAAAAAAAAATCCCTAGGAAGATCAGAGGAGCTTGGAGACTTTGACTCCTGACACTCCTGCTGGGTTTTGGGCAGTGCCATCTCTCAGCATCTGCCCCACAAAGGATCTACCAGGCTTATCTGCTCACGTATGCGGCCAGAAGCACAAAGCAAGATTAGAGGGACACTGACTGCTCTGACTCACAACAGGAAGACCATCGCAGGGAGGAGGATGTTCACAACAGAGCCACTCACCACAGAGTCTTTCCTGCTCATCCTCTCCATTCCTGCAGTCGCCGACTCTGTCACAGACCTGGCTAGCCAGGAGGCAGGTTGCTCCGTCATCACACAAGAAGCCTGTCTGGTTATTGGAAGCTGCACAGAAGCGGTTCACTGAAGGGAAAGCAAGAAGTCCTTAACTTTCCAACATTTTAGTGGTATGAGAAACAGGTCAAGGGGAAGAAAGGGGGATTTCCAAAATACATTTGCTATTCTGGAAATAAACAGGGACCAGGATTAATCTCTGGTAAATTCATGGCAGAGTCTGAAAACTGTTTGAGTAGCCTGACCATGCCAGCCAGAGCCACCACAGCCCTGCAGAGCAGGGTACTGGTGCCAAGGAATGACCGGTGGCCACTCACTGTGACTGTGCCAGCCCAGTGCCAGCCTTGCACAGCCCCACACCACCCTTCTGGTCCCTTTCCTTTCTCCTGGTCTGCACCAGGAAGCACCACTTCACACAGAGAGATGGACACGATGGCTCTTCCCATGCAACATCATTTTCTGCCTCCCTTACCAAAAAAATAACGGCTCTCGGGATACTAACTTGGCACACGAAGCAGGAGTGCCAGTGCCACCACCAAGGCCACAGCGGCAGTGAGGATGAGCAGTGCAGTGGCAGAGATGCAGACACACCTCCGCGAGCAGCCCGCGCAGGCACCGCATGGCTGGCAGCACCCTGTTGGGAGGAGAGAGCAAGAGGTGAGGGGCTGGCAAAGGGTCTGGCAGGGCTGAGCGGTGTTTTGGATGGGGAAGGCATGGAGCCTCAAGCGTGATGTTTCAGGGGCTCTGCATGCAGGACTGGCAGGGGGCTGCTGGGCTTTAGGGGCTGATAGTTGAGTTTTAATAGCCAAACTCTGACGTTAAACACCTCCTCGTAGGGAATTCTGCTGCTTGCAGTCTGGAAGAGCCTGTGCTGCCGTTAGGGAGCACTGGGACCGCATGGCACCAGTGCTGCCTTTCTGCCGGGCTCACCCAGCGCACTCAGATGCAGAAGGGTGGAGGAGGCCAAACCTCTGCCCAAGCCCGTGGGATATCGATGCCCTTTTCACAGCGGGAGCAGCCAAAACTCGGGGCAGGTTGGTGTTAGGCTGGGAACAGTGCCCTCCCAGAGCCCAGGGCAAAACTCCTCAAGAGGTAACATTTCTTTTTACACCCAACCAGGACTGTAACACTCCCACCAATCAAGG
>NW_010419708.1:6087-14315 GCF_000710305.1 Buceros rhinoceros silvestris | reverse complement strand
GAATTGGTCTTAGCTGTGCTTCACATTTACTTAGTTGTTGTGTTGTACAAACTCAGGAGAAGGCACAGCCTTTGCTCAGTGTTGCAGGGATCCTGGCTGCAGTAACCACCCCTCCTGTGATGCCTGAGCGGGAATTGAACACAGAACATCCCCGCGTAAAAGCAAAGCGGTGAATTACGACGTGTTGGTGTCTACAGGACAATACCTTTGGCCAGAAATCACAACATTTGCAGGAAGACTCGAGTACAAAACAACGGCAGTGATGAGGTTGCAATTCGATCTACGGGTTTGCTATTGATTCTGTTTGATCTCACCACCTCCTTCACAATAGGCATGACATTTGCTGTTTGGCTCTCAAAACCTACAGAAAGCCTGTAACAAGTTTATTACAAGCCTTTCTGTGACAGACAAGGATTAGCTATCGTGCTGTAAGACTGTCAGCTCCAGGCCAGCTCCATTCATTACCGTTACAGTCTGGATGTTTCGCTCTCTGAAAGGGGTGGCGTGGGGAATCGGTCTCAACAGACCACAAATCCTGGTTGTATTTTACATTACATGGAGAGTTTCAATTGATTTACATTAATAATAAAAATGTTAAGCTCTGCACTTTGTTACCTCTTTCTTCAGAGAAGGACTTTGTGGAGTCAAAAGTAGCTACATCACCATTTCTCTAGAAGGGAAGGAATAAAAGGTTGTTGGCAGAAGCAGCACACAGTCGCCACACAAGGCATTTCTCCCTAGTTCTTGTACCACCTCACCCAGGAATATATAACGTACTGCTTTACTTTGACACACAAGCAAAAATGCCTCTGTGGAAACGTGGCCCAGGTTTAATTCACAAAGCAATCCATCCGATCACCTGTTAAATCCTGGTTACCCATTTGTAAAACAAACACTAGTGCAAGTCCAGCACTTTATATCAACAATTTCATGTCAAATTAGGTTAAGAAGAAACAACTCGGAACCTCACAGAAACCAGTGATAAAGAGGTCAGACAAACACCACTATCAGGAATATGAATACTTGAGGAAACAGCTGCATGTAAGATATTTCCCAAGAGAAGAACCATACCTGGGGGTGAGTTCTGTTCATGCTTCGCAGAGCTACAGCCCTCACAGCAGCTCAAAGCTCCGCACTGAGTTTTCTGTGTGTTAACACGAGCGATGTTACCAGGATACAAAACCCAACAGAGGCAGGAAAGCAAGGAGCGTGCTGCTGCCTGGGCACGCAGGCAGGAGAGGAGGGAGAAGGCAGCCCCAAGCCTGTGCTCCTGCTCTGGTTGGAAGCGGGGTTTCTGGTTTGCTTCTCATTCCTCTTGGCTCCATCTTTGTTTCACAACAGAGCATTAAGCAAATCATAAAGGACATGGAGATTTTGGAGGCCGAGAACCCTGCTGCCACTCCTGATAGCAGCTCGGAAGATGAACACTCAACCCCTGGCTGATGCCAAGTGCATCCACCCTGGTGCTGGTCAGGGAAAACCCTGCTGCAGGATGAAGGCTGGAGGGAAGACAGTCTGATCAGCTTCATGCAAGTCCCCTTTCTTCCCCCTCCCTCCCAAGGCAGAGATGACATACTGACCTTGTAGCCGCATCAGCAAGATGATCAGATCTCCGCACAGCTCTGCCTGATACAACCCCCTGGAACATCTTGCCTGCCTGGGCAATGAGTACAGGTGTAGTGAATCCCCCAGGATTCTCTTACTGGCACACTTGAATTTCCAGGAAGCCTGCAGTAAGTCTGAGCAGCTCAGCCAGTAGCTAAGAGGAACTTACGAATAGCTTGCAGCCTTCTAAACTGGCTGCAGGTCTCAGCACAGCACAGACGGAGTGGAGTTTTGCAGCTTGAGGGATAAAATATCATGAGCAGGCAGCTTTGCCATGGGTGCAGCAGGGAGGAAAAGCACCGGCATAAAGCGTTCGAGGGGTCCACACTGTTCTTGCTTGTGGGAGGGTCTGTAGAACTCAAGGGCCTCCAAACTGTTGCCAACTCACAGATCACGATTCCTGGTCAAGCACTAGCAAAACGAGCTTACCAGGGCTTCAGGGAAGCTGACACCGTATTGCCTGTTAGTTTGCCCTGCGACAGTTGCCTTGAATAGATTCAGAAATGTCCAACACCAAGGAACAATTACAGCTTCTTCCCTCTCCATCCCCACACATAAGACTCGTTGTCAATTACATGAGCATTGAGTTAACAGACACTTCTTGACAAAGGCATCTACCAACCCCGCTCTCCCCTGTTGACAGATCAGCCAGAACCCAGCTGAATCCAGTCTTCCTGGAGCCCCTCCTTCAGCATGGCAACACCAATTTGTCCAAAGCAGAAGCTTCTCACAGGAATTCATCACTGTTAAACTTGGTGCTAGAAAGCTCTCCTGTTCCATGGGCGATTTGGGGTGAAAACACTGAACGCCAAGTAGCAAACAGTCTGCAAGTCTGGGCACCTGCTACAGTATGGGAGAATTACAGAACCATCTGGTGGGAAGAGACCTTTAAGATCACCAAGTCCAACCATTCACCCTGCACTGCCAGGGTCCGTAAACCATGTCCCTCAGCACCACATCTACATGTCTTTTATACACTTCCAGGGATGGTTAAAACCTGTGTATTGTAAATTTTGGATCTGCTTCTCTTTTAAGAGGTTTTAGTTTCTAATCAGACTTGGTACAGAAGGACTACGTTCAGTCTTTCATGTTATGTTACCTTGAAAATACCAGCTTGCACAATACAGATGTGGAGGAATTAAATGTCCTGGGAAGGAGATGAGGGAGATGAAACAGTAGAGGCAAGAAGGAACTGAACAGCCTAAAGGCTGTTGAATCCAGCATAAATCTCAACAAACTGTGGCAAACTGCACTTTGAACCAACTCATATATGGGGAAAAGGAATTCATGGACACGACATCAAGAGAAACCTCTTCAACACCACTGGGCATCGGAAGGAGATGAGGGAGATGAAACAGTAGAGGCAAGAAGGAACTGAACAGCCTAAAGGCTGTTGAATCCAGCATAAATCTCAACAAACTGTGGCAAACTGCACTTTGAACCAACTCATATATGGGGAAAAGGAATTCATGGACACGACATCAAGAGAAACCTCTTCAACACCACTGGGCATCTCCAAGAGACCACCATGGAAGCCCCTCTGAGCCCAGGCCGCATGCATAACGACTGTGCAAAAATATCGATCGCTTCCAAGAGATAGAATGGATACACGTGACTATTCCAGGAACAATAATGAGTATGTCTGTAATCGGGAGATACAAGCTTTGGTCGAGGCAGCGTACCGCGTGCACGGTAGGGGGAATCATCCCCCATGCATCCAGCGCTGTGAGTAAGGAAATGCTGCTTTTTGATGCTAAATTGGTGGTAAGGAGATTCTTCCTGATTTCGGTAACATTGAGAAAGCTCATTCAGCTCATTGTGAGTTTGCTAAGAGTCCCGTGAAAGAGCCAGGTCAAGCAGGGCTCTGCATACCCCACAGAACAATCAGTGATGGGAACATTTAAAATGGGGAGTAAACCCACTCTTAGAGGCAAATGTCCATAAGACCTGACATCTATCACCATCTATTTCCTACACCGATATTATCAGCAATCAGGCAGCTGGATCTTAGAGTAGTTACCCCACATCAAAGACTGCTTACAGTTCAGAAAAATGTGTTAGTTACCTCATTCTCATGAACTCAAGCCTTTCGAAGTCAAAAATAAAGATAAATCTTTGCCAAAGATCAGAAAAGCTGAAGCGGTAACACAGATCAAGATACCCAGTATGAGAAGAGACTACTGAGAAAAACCCCCAAGCGCCCCACGACACACCATAGCTACTTATGCCAGCAGTGAACGCACACCCTTGAGCGCTGCCTCACTGGTGTCGAGGTGATTCCGTTTAACACCCGATACAAGTTCAACTGAGCACATCCCTAACAAGAAGGTAAAACACTTTCCTCTTGCCATTTCAGTAATTGAAACCGTGGTCTTGGGCAAACCCAAAGTGCAGCCTCTGAAAACGAAGATGTCAGCAAGTCAAATATTTTAACAAAAAACAAGTAGGCCAAGCCATTTTGCAAAGTCAAACACCAGAACAGCTTAAACAGTCCGTCTAGATCAGAAACCTGGAGAAACAGCTGGATCACTGCAGCCTGGCTGGTATCTGATTTTGCTGAGGGAAGCTACTTTGACAAGAGCTTACGAGTACCCCACTCGAATTCTTCACATCCGGCTGGCTCGGAAACAGCAGTGCCAACTGACAGATTGCCCCCGGCACAGAGCTCCCCGGGACCTACCAGCGCGCTCCTGCCTCACTGGCTTCACCGCTCCCACCCCTCTGCTGAAACGTCATTAAACAGCAAACAAAAGACAAAACCCTGCAAAACCTGTGTTGAGTTTTCTCCCTCTGTTCTAGGCAGATACAACGCGAAACGGAAGGAGAAGCTGTTTAACTCGAACCGAGGAAACACCAGCAACAAAGCTGAAGAGGAAGTTTTGTGAAATCAAGTCCAACATGACAGAGGTTGCACTGAGCACATTTGCAACAGGCAAACATCCGTGTTTGTGAAGCTGCAACGCTCCCTCTGCAACTACGCGTAACAGCAAAGGAAAACATCTTAACGGAATTGAACACATTTCCACGTTAGTAATTCAGTTAGAGAAGCTGGGATTGCAACCGTCTCTTCTGGAAAGGCAATGCCCACCACCACAGCGCTGAGACAAGAGGAGTAATTGCTGAAAGTGTAAAGCCCGCATTTACAAACAAATTCGAACACCTGCTGCAGGAATCGCACGTGGTACCACTCGAAGTAGAACACTGGCAACCTGCTCCGAAACAGGGCCTTACACCGAGGCTTGCATGAGCAGCAACGCACCTCCCGACTGACTCAGCGCTGCAGACAGAGGGATTTCCCGCCCCTGCGCTCGCGCCAGCCCACAAGGTTCAGAACACATCACTCTACCGATTTCCACAGCAGTCACACCCGAGGCCTTGGCAATGACGCTGCCTACGTGCAAAGGCACCTGCCAACGGCTGCTGGCACCTGCATTTCTGGGCTATGACGTTGTCCCACTGAAGAACTGAGCGTGAAGAGGTACCACAAATGTAAGACTTGAAACTGATAGAATCTGGCTTAAAACAGACATGTCTTAACACTTCCAGACCTCACTGACAGAAAACCTGTGCAGTGCTTCGGTCCTTGGCTTTTCAGCAGTGCTGCACAGCCCAGCCACCTTCCTGCTTAACAGCCCCTGCAAGGCTCCATTGCCTGTAGTTACACCGCCCTCAGCATTGCAGCCAAATCAGCAACAGCTTTCGAACAGTGAGGGAACACTGTACTCTGTCCTCCAGAACCTCTGCAGTGCTCACTAATTCAAAGCCAGAAGAGGTGGTGGGTTTGGGGTCAGTTTTTTTAAAACCTTCAAGGGAGTTCTGTGTAATCAACAAGACATGATGAGGAGTTGGAGATCATGCATCCTACAGTGCTTTCAAACACTTGCAGAGACTTTAAAATAAACCACACACATCCCCAGCTCGTCAATGCTATGGGAACCAGCGCACAGTAAACTCCTCAAAGCACAGGGCTGCAAAAAAATACATGAGAAATGTGAGGGAGATTGCTGTGTTGGTGAATCGTGTAGCAAAATGAAGCTGCGTTGCCCATGAGAGGAATGCTAGAGACGGACTCTCAAACCAAGTATGTTGTGGTCAATAACCAACCAAGGCAAAAAGCTTTGTAGTCAACACTTTCTATACAGTCAATTTTATTTGTCTGTTCTTATTTCTCAGCAATCAACTTGTTTCTGTAAATGAAGTTACAAGACTAGAATAGTTAATCAAGAAGAGAAAGGAGAGTTTCTTCAGGAAACACAGGCGCTAACTTTACAAGCAATTTAAGACTTAAAAGCTAAAGTCTGACAAACCAATGGAACGAGTTATGTTCAGTGTGTGAAGGGGTGTGTCCAGAAGCTCTAACAAAGTTGCCATCTGTCACAAACAAGCCTACCATACCTCACAAACACTTTCCACCTTGGTTATTGCCACACTGTAGAAAAAATAGATTTCTGTTTCTGGAGACGGGGTTGTCTGTGCATGGACATGAACAAGTACAAAAAGTCAGCAGATAATTTTATAATATTTTCTCTTAACTACAACAGAAAGTGCAACACTAAAAAGGCATCTCCTGCCTACTCAAAATGTCTTATACCTTTACAAAGCTACCTCTGAATGTACACGTTACATCCTAGAACACACAAGTAAGTTAGAAGTGCCATGGCAGCAGTATGGAAAGCATGCTTACAGCTTCTGTAAGCAAAAAGACACGCAGCAAACACCAGTGAGAAACAATTATGGCTGGAAACAAACATAAATTCGAGATGTCTGAATCTTCACTACTGGTTGAAAACAAAATCCCATGGCATTTGTTGATTCTGGAACTTTATTTGCATTTAAGGACTGGCTGCTAAGCTTCGTATCTGAAGAACCACCACACACAATCAGAAGTCGCTAGTTCTGTTAGAGTTAGTCTGTTGGATCCAGCGGGGACTCGTTTAAATTGCTGACTGAGCCAAATTGACTTTTGTCGGAAGGGGTCCTGCTTCTTCATGCTCCTCAGTCTTGCATCTTACCACGACAAGTGCAGAGGGTGGGTATCGGTTCAGTTTTTGTTCATTCATGTATTCCAGATCTCCATAGATGCTCAGCTTCTGAAACATTTAATCAGTTTACTTTAAGACACATACTGCGAATAAAACCACATTTCACGATGCAGCTACACTCCTGGTTCTGACGGCTGCAGCCCTGCAGCACAACCTAACCCAGGCCTTCTGTAACATCTGAAATTCCTGGCTGGAACTAGATCTGAGTCCAAAAGAAATGAACGAAGTCTGCCAGAACAACAGCAGATACAGTGCTGGGGCACCAGTCCGCCAATACTGGGAGCCCTGCTTGTGTCAGAAGCACGGGGATTTCTCTGGACACTAGGGATGCTAGTCCAGCCAGGTCCCCTCTGATCAAACTCTGTGCTCTCTGGTAATACGCTGTCCCTTCTGTTCTCACCACGGATCCTCCTGGATTAAACCCATACTGGGTTCCACCTACCCCATCCAACTCTCAGTGTAGCTTTACTCCCACGGAAATCAGAAACATTTATTACAAGTAGTCTGAAGGTCGTTTAAAGGAGAGTGCTTACAACCCAAAAGGTGACATATCCAGGCTGCCTGAATTAGGCTGGGAGCACCCATCAGCCACTGGAACAGGCAAGAATTGTTCAGCTATAAAATCATCATTTAAAAACCAAAACTGGATGGCTAACCACATCTGCAAAATAAAAAGCCTCTTTCTAGCCGAACCTCCCCCCAAATGTTTCCTAGTCTCTAGACAGCTGTAACATCATAAAAGTGATGTAATGAATAAATTCAAAACAGTGGCAGTTATAAAGCAGCGTTACCTCAGACGGGACATACTGCTCCACAGCTGTAGCCACAGTTGCGCAACAAATCCAGAGCAGCACCAGCACTGACAGGACAAGCGTAGTGGTTAAAATCCAGCTGGAATTTCTGAAATGGAAGGAACGCCACTAGATTTCATGTACTGAACACAAGACAATGGACCCTCTAAAACGTTCAGCTCGATTTCGACTGCATTTCCTGATGATTCATTAGTGTCTGGCTCTTCCAGCTACACAGCCCACTTCAGACTCCGGGGCACTCTAATGCCCGTTTAGTATCTGACTTGAATCCAACAAGTCTTTTGTGTCTGTCTCTTTATTGGGCCCTGAGCATCCTCCCATTTACAGTCTTAAGACACATTTTTCTGTCATGCATTTGGGGTGCTCTTCGCTGATCCTTCACGTGTAAACTTTTAAGGAGAAAGTAATGAGAGTAAGGGAAAGAACCAACATGCTGATCTTGAGCAAGGCTTTAATAAAGATATACCGGGTATTTTCAGCCTGGAAATGAGCCCTAACAGAGTCTTTCATACCAGACAATCCCAAACCAACATACAAAATGAGTACTCTGCCCTTAAACATAACCAGAGCTAAAGAACAGGTGAAACAGTATTGAATAAACAGTTCACAGACCATGCTCAAAAAAACCCACATGGGAAATGATCACTATGATGTTCATTTGAAACAGAAAGGAGAATCAGAGTTGGCAGAAGAGCCAGCAAATAACACGGGGCCAGCACAGAAAAGCAGCAGTAAGAAAGAGTCAGACACACCATTTTAACTGCTGAAC
>NW_010419708.1:559-6006 GCF_000710305.1 Buceros rhinoceros silvestris | reverse complement strand
TGAACCTAACAGACTTGTAGCACCTTGAGATCTTACAACAGTGTCCTGCTCCCCACCACAGGCAAGGCCATTTTCCCCCTTACCAGGCACAGACATTCTAGAACACACGTACATGGAAAGACACTTGAAAAAGCTGTCATGTTCTCGCTCTTCAAAGAGTCCTCGGTAGGTCTGCGAACTCGCTGCACGTAGGTCTGCTGAAGTACAACAGTAGAAAGAGCGGTCAGGAAAGCACAGAAGGCCCCAAGGCCGCACGGTGTGTTCACACGGAGCGCAGAAAAGACAGGTTTTAGAACGCCTTGTCTGTTCCCAGCAGAGCATGGTTTCTACCACGGACTTTGCTAAGTGTACACAGTGCAGCCTACACGGCAAAAGTTATATTTCAGCTTTCTAAAATTTGCTTTCATGTGCCACCTGCAACTTAATTTTTTTTCCTTGCATGACAGGGAACACTTGCACTTGCTCTTCCAAAGCGCAAAGAACAACTTACAGGCTGTTTTACTCAGCGATGAGGAGCCTCTTGTATCTTCAGTTTCCTGATCAAGCTGTGGAACATACTGTACTTCTGGCTTTGACTAAAACAAAACAAGGAGTTAGGAGATCCTGCTAGCAAGCTTCCACTGATTTTGCTATTTTCAGAACTAATATGCAAGTTAACCTTAAAACATTCACCATTTACCTAAGTTTGATATTTCCCCCCCCACACACTGCTCTTAAAGGCAGTGAAATCCTAGCAGAAGTAAATCCTTCTGACAGCGCCCTGTCGTCTTTTCTGTGACTGGAAGGAGCAGAGTTAAACATTTTAATCTCAATGAAAAAGGCAACCACCTGGAATATGACAATTTTGCCATCATCTGCTTGAAGGTAGAAAGTCCATGAGGATGTTATGAAGCTCTGGGCTGAATCCATCATGTCGCTCCAGAATGATCTCACCAGCGTCAGAGGAAAGAGGAGATGAATTCTTGGCATCAGGGACATTAACTGCAAGCACAACATGAACTGGTTTTCCATTTGTTTTTATAAGAAAATCACAGAAGTCATGTTCTGGCTCTCCCCTCACCCCATGTCTAGATTTCAGCCCTTAGGACGATCTATATTCCATTGGTAGAAATTTAGAACAGCGAAGACATGGTGAGCAGAAAACAAGTAGGTGGTAGTTGAAAAACATGTCAGCTACTTACTTGCTCTTGCCTTAACTCAGCAAATGGCAATTGGTTCTGGCATCCAAGATGGCAAGCATATTGTTCATCAGATTGGGAGTATGCCTCAGTACAGGCTGCAAGAAGAAGTTCCCCAAATGAGAAGATAAATTCTGCATTTTAGTTAAGAAAACATTTTCAGTCTAAGTTGGATCAGAAACGAAGCAGCAGTTAAAGCACCGACAATCCCATTTAAAGGGAAAGATAGGGCGGTCACTCCAAGGGCAGCGTTTGCTCTGAGGGCTAATGAAGGGTAAGGAACTGGAGCTTAGAGAGCTGAGATGTGAATGCAGTCAGAGCAACCAATCAGAAATGTGGCCCTGGCCAAACTCAGGGAGACATGTTTTTAGTGATCCTCCCACCGCCACCAGAGTTTTTCCTCTACGTATCATGTAAAAGATAAATTTTTACCCCAGAGGACAGAGATAGAATCCTAAAAAGGGTAGAGGAACCATCAGTCCATTAAATCCCTTTGAGGTAACAACAACAGCAATCGTGGTATCACAGGAAACTCCAAGGAGCAATTTCCTGCTAGCATGAGTACAGAAACAGCATTGAAAGTACTACAGAATATTTTTTATGAAAAATGAAGCCACACTGTTTTATGGATAGCTTCTATTAATTGTTCCCTACAGTTCATAAAGACCAAGAAATCTGAATTATTCAGAGATAGTAATTTAGACAAATGGAAAAATCAGGAAGACAATACAGGCAGGCACAGCTCCTGCCCCAAACTCTAATGCTTAGGCGGACAACGCTGCAGTACTACCTGAAATAATGAATCAACAAGGAGCAATGCAGAGGACAGTGGCTCTCCCCATTTTCTGCAGGAACAAACAGCCCATCAAAAAGCCTACGAAGCTGGCAGGAGGACTGGTATCAGCAGCTAAACCTTCGAGTATTCACAGCACCTGAATTCCATGGTAAAACTGCCACCAAACTACTGTTTGCAGGCATAAAGAAGCACAAGAAGACAGAAGTGAGTGGATCAGCCAAGACGCCTCTTGCCAAGCACAGAACACGTCGTCAGGGCACCAACCAGTGTAACAGATTACAGAACATAAGCCAGCAAAAGACAACAGTCTTGAGGAGGGGAGCTAAACCAGAAAGTAAGCAACTGTTCCACTACCTCTACATGTGGCCTACTGCTACACTACCCTTTTTCATGGCACACTTTCCTGTGAGGTTTGACAACTAGAATGACATGCTGTATCACAGCTATACACAGTGTACAACAGACTAGAGCATTAGCCCATTTCTGGAGTTTTGTGTCACATCAGCATCTTTGCATGACAGGCTTTCAACTCGCACGCCTTCCATCAGCCCTCTGAGCTAGCCACTAGCCCTCCCGTTTTTATGAGCTACTGAGAGGATAAAAGCCTTCTCTAAGTGCTGGCTTAGTGCTTAACCGTACTGGAAATACAGATGGAGAGCTCCTGCCTGTCCTGCTTTGGGTGGTGGTGTCCCACTTAATCTCTGAATAAAACTGGGAATCAGCTGCCTCAACATCACTGGATAAAACCTCTATACCATTCCAAACCCAGTATTACTTGGCTTATATATTTCATCTTCACTGTGAAATTTTCACTCTAACACAGATAATCTGAGAGAATTAGTCACCAGTGTTTAACAGCCTATCTCAAATGAAGCACGTACCTCCTTCCCAAGAGTTTAGCGCAGGATGTAGCCTAGGCCACAAGTTACAAGGCAGACAGTGCATTAAGGTCTGTGTTCTTCCTCTGTCTGAACAATTCACTTTGTTTCTGACAGGTTTGTCAGAAACTGTAGATGGGACTGATTGTCACTTGGAATTATTAAAGGAAAAGTGTTAATTTGACTGGATTTTTTTCCCACCATTTTGTGTTTTCTATGACAAAGTGTTTACAGCAAAATGAAGTATTTCTAATTTATTTACAGAGACTGATGATACTTATGAAATTCAGGAAAATAGCAACACTAAGGATCAGGTAAGGAGAAACTCGCAGAGAACAGACAACCCTTTCCTAAGATTTTTTTAAATACATAAACTTTAAGAAGCTGTGAAACAAAATCAGAAAGCAACTGAAGTGATCCCACCAATTTAATTTAACACCATCCTTTCCGATGCTCCTGCTCTTCCCCCATCATGTCTCTACATTACAGGATGTCGAAGGAGAGCCAAAGCCTTACCAGAGTCACATTCCAGTTTGGTTCGATTCAAATCGATGCCATCGTCCACAAACTGACAAATGGAAAACAGTCGGCAGCCTCGCTGGCACGCGTACAGCTCCTCTTCCTGCAAAGGCACAAGAAACGGCTTGCATCCCGCCATTTAGGAGTAAAGTCACAAAACAAAGAATTTGGGGCTTTTTTTTTTTGGAAGTGCTATAAGAAGGCACCCACCAGAGCACCACCCTCCCTCCCTCCCTCCCGTAGACCTAGAAGCCAACTAAACATGACGCTCAGGACATTCTGAATAAAAGCAGGCTGCAGCTTCTTAACACCAACATACCTATTGATTTATTTCAAACAGAGCTCAGGAATGGGGGCAGACCTGGTCTTGTAATTCCAGTCCTACAGCCCACCAGCAAAGCTGCTCTGCATTTTTTAAAAAAAGTGCTTGGTTTAAAAATAGGAGATACTGCTGTAAAAGATTTACTGATGTTTACCCCTACACAAAGTTGAGTCTTCCATCTCAGAAATTAAAACCCCAAAGGAGAGGGCAAAAAAAGACGAATTTTGACAGTGTACTGCAACCTATCTACCAGACTCTGACCAGAACTGCAACAGAATGGGCCAAGTAAGAGTTACCTTATGATGTACTGCACCAGTACCCTGACTAACTGCTTACTTGCCAGACCAGTTCTACAAACACACACATTTATTATATTGAACTGAAGTGGAAAAGCGCTTCCTCACAGCAACTACTAAAGTTATGCAAATAGGGAAAACCTACATCTCGTATTTCTGGGGTCCACAGTACCAAAGGGATGGATGCGCCTTTTCCGCGCACAGTGCTCTCCACGTCACCCAACTGAAGGCAGCCTCTGTTACGAGAGCACTCCTGCTGACGATAACACCCTGCTGAGAACCAGACCCATCAACACCACTCACCACATAACCACTCAGACGACACAACCCGTTGCTCTACAGCTGGAGAGTGGACTCTGAACTAATGTAACAGAAACCAAACACACCACACCTTACTGTAGAACCTAGTGTAAATTAACAGGCCATTGTTTGCCTCCAGGAGCACAACTTCACATGCTTCAGAGGCAGCAGAAAACTGTGAATATGAATTAAATCTTAACCCTGACAAAGCAGCTACCCTAGTCATGTTGTTGCAATAAACATGTTTTGTAAGTTGGTATCCAGACAGCAGACAGATTTCTACAGCAGCCTTTCATGAAGTCTCAGTGAAGCTTGGTTCACTTTCCAACGACAACTAAAACAACTCCCTTCAATTCACCTGGTAGTTTTGTGACAAAGACAAGGGAGAGAGAAGCATTATTTGACAGCTCTGACAACACACAACAACGAACTCAAAAAGCAGAGTAAAAATCAGAGAAGTATCAGCCTTTCTTAAACTCAAAAAAGTCCTATAACAGAAACAAGAGAACTGCACCAAAACAGCATGGAAATATATTAGGATAATGTTCAGTCCTAATTTCTCAGGTTTAGTTCTTTCTCCTCACTATCATCACATGTAGGCACCGAATCATCTCCTAAGTGCAGATGTAAGTTTACTTGTTTTCCACACACACTCCTGCCCATCGCGTTACTTCTCTCTCTGGGCGTACCAACAGCAGCTACAGAGTCACAAAACCCAATTTAAGTTCCACATGAATGCAGGCAAAGCCCTGTTCCCTAACATCGTCACTGCTGCCACTTGCCTGCTGTCCTTGTGTGAAATCTCAAAAGTGATATGACTTCTTACCCTATCCAGCTCCGTAACTGCCACTGATAATGAAGCGTATTGCTAACAAAGAACCCGGAAAGGTGAGATTTTTGGTACGAGATTTTCCAAATTTGAGCCAGCAATTTAAAGCTGTACAAAGCTTGAGCCAAGAGGGAACTCTGGAGTATGAAATTAGAGTCTTGTTAAACACCATTTCAGTATTTTATGAGATGAAAAAAATTCCATGAGAGTGAATCAAAACACAGGTTCAAGCTTCTGACAAGCTACTCATTTCTCATCACTTACACTTCACCCTTCAAGTGTCACACTGATACTGTGACTCAGGATCTCTAGCCTGTCACGAACACGAC
>NW_010419708.1:0-400 GCF_000710305.1 Buceros rhinoceros silvestris | reverse complement strand
GCAAACCGGCACCTGCCACTTTAAGAACAGGAAGAAAGCAAGAACTAAACCCCACAAAACCACTATCGAAGCTGTATTTTGAAAGCAGCAATTCTTTGGCAAGCTTCAGCCTAACCATCTATTTTCAAAATGAGGAATCTATCTTCAGAGAAGCCACTGCATTCCCTGCTCTGAGGGGATGAAGATCTAAGCCAGATGAGACACCCCACGCAAGAAGAGCAGCAGGCTGCCGACTGCACCTGAGCACTGCGAGCATGAGCTTCCTTCAGGTTTACGTGTACTTAAACGACACGCCCAAACTGCTTGGGAAAACAGGCAGGGGACTTGCCTTGGGAAGGGGCCGCTACCCGAGAACATCCCGCCTACTCTCTACCCCTCTGCCGCGCAACAAGGGGCTGCG
>NW_010419707.1:0-306 GCF_000710305.1 Buceros rhinoceros silvestris | reverse complement strand
GCCACCCCCACTGGCGCCTGCTCCCGCTGCTCGCATTGCCCAGACAAACAGCTGTTTGTGACGGAAATGCTCTCCTGGGGGACTCACATCTCCAAGAGGTTGGTTTTTCTCTTCCCAAGTCACGAGGTGTCAGGCACAAGCGCAGTGTCTGGCCAGGGACTGCCCTGGAACTGCCCTTCTGCTGTCCCCTGACTCCCGTCCTGAGCTTCTTGGGGAGCTGGAAGCCGGGTGGGGGCAGAGGAGCGGGGACAGCCTGGGCCTGCCTGACGCTGGGGCAGCAGGGGCTCAGCACCGCTCCCTTCCTTC
>NW_010419706.1:25038-25328 GCF_000710305.1 Buceros rhinoceros silvestris | reverse complement strand
CCAACCCACCCCCAGACACCCCCAACCCCCCCCAACCCCGTCGGGTCCCCAGAGAGTGAGGGAGAAGGCGAGCGAGCGACTGCGGGATGGCAGCGTGGTAGATGAGTGCCTTTTTCTTGTACCAAAGGTGTGTGGCCGTTTCCTTGCTCCTCTGCTTTGATCCTAAAGAATCACCGTCACCTCAGCTCTCCGACGGGACCGATTCTGGCAACTCTTGTGGTCTTCGGGGGTTGGGATGAAGGAAAGAAACCCAACCCTTGTCCTAATCGAAGCGAAAGCCTCCCCCTTGC
>NW_010419706.1:24479-24808 GCF_000710305.1 Buceros rhinoceros silvestris | reverse complement strand
CCCTCCATCCAGCCCCTCTTGCCCCAGGAGCACTGACCTGGTGGCAGGGGCTCTTCTCTCGGGGCATCGCTCCCGGGGGAAGGCTTTGCTCCGTGTCCTTCGCCAGCCCAGCTCGGCGCTGGGACCCTCAGAAGGCCACGAGGTGAAGACGTGGGTTTCATCACGGGGCGTTTCTCCCTCGCTGAGCTCACCCTTGGGTTTCGTTCCCCTTTTTGGTAGCTCAGGGAGGGTTTGTGGTATTTCTGTCTGAAAAGAGAAAGTCAGGAGTGGTGGAAAGCCTCGCCCTGGGCTTTCTCCCAACCCCGCCTTTAGGGGTGGTTTGGAGCTGT
>NW_010419706.1:23978-24188 GCF_000710305.1 Buceros rhinoceros silvestris | reverse complement strand
CCTGTGTAGTGAACTCTTGGGGTGAATTGTACCGACTCGGTTCAGGCTCCAGCCGAGGCGGCTCCTTTTGAGTTGGACCAAACTTGCCCAGGGCCAAACCCCCTGGTGACAGCCAGTCCGGCCAGGACCCCTCAGGGTCCTTCATCCTGGCGGAGCAGGTTGGGGCCGCCCCTGGCCTTCCCGACGCCCCGGCCCCCCTCCCCCCCCTTG
>NW_010419706.1:22631-23833 GCF_000710305.1 Buceros rhinoceros silvestris | reverse complement strand
CGCCCCCCGCCGCCCCCCTCCCCCCCATTGCCTTGGCCAGATCTTGCCCGACCCCGCGGTCGCGCCGCCCCGCTCCTCCCCGCTCCCCACACAGCTCGTGATACCAAAGATGTTCTCTGCGCAGGAGAAAGCCTTTTCCACCCCGCACAGACCTTACAAGCCTTTGACAATGTTCTCTGAAATACCTCAAAATATTTAATGTATAGTTTATGTGATGAAAAAAAATTACTTAGCTAGTTTTTGGAATTTGTGACTTGAAGCTTTATACTGTTAAATTATAATTTTGCAGAAGACGGCATGTTCTTATTTCTTTGACGCGTTCAATGGGAGACATATTGAATGTTAAGGAAATGAAAGCTGGATAGTTTCACGATTAAAAAAAATAAGAGAGAGAGAAAGAGAGAGAGAAAGAGAGAGAGAAAGATTTAAAAAAAGGACCCTTGGAGTTTACAGATTTCATATTTAAACAAGTCCTTTTAAAAAAAAAAAGAAAAAAAGAAAAACTAATAACGATGACGATACCTTTGCGTTCAGATGTGTTACTTTTCTCTGAGTCATGTCGTACAAGAGTATTTATTATATGTGTTCTGTGTTCAAATGTAATTTAAAGAAGACGAGAAAAAAAGACAAAAAAAAAGAAGACGAGATGAGAATTTGATTTATGCATGAAAAAAATATACTCTTTCTTGAAGTAATGTAATAATTATCGGGGAGGGGTGGTCGGGTGGGAGCGGGAGGGGACAAACTGTGCTTTCTTTGTCCACGAGTTTTCAGTTCATGAGGACTTCTCTGCATGGACCACAGGTTTTTTTTCCAACTCACGCCACCACGGGAGAGTCGTCGTTTACCCCCTCGGTTTCTTCCTTTGCCTCTTTTTATTCCTTTCCTCACCCTGAAAACGGTGTCACAGCAACTTGGGAGTCTGGGGGCTGCTCGCAGCACCCCCGGGCAGGACGGGGAGCGCGCCGGGGTGCTGTGCTCGGCAAACAGGGTAAGGGTATCTGGGGCACAGGACCCCGGCGTGCTCCCGCCCCTCCCGCTGTCACCGTGGGCCTGGCTCCTCGCCCTGCTTTGGGTTTGGGGTTTTGGGTTGTTTTTTATTGCTTTAGCCAGCTCTGTGGGTCGAATCCCAAGGGCAGACGAGAGAAGGAGAGACAATCAGCCACCACGACCTGAGCCGGCGAAGCCACGGGGCTCCTCGT
>NW_010419706.1:20510-22575 GCF_000710305.1 Buceros rhinoceros silvestris | reverse complement strand
GCAGCGACGACGCCCTGAGCCGGCTAAGCCACGGGGCTCCTCGTGTGCTCTGAGACAAGGGAAATGGCCCTCGGGCACCCCAAACCTCCCCCTGGGGCTGAGACCTTTCCAGGTGATGCCCCCAAGTCCCCTTCCCTTGGGGTGACCTCACAGACCTGCCTCTGCCCTTGCCCCCGCAGTGAAGATGGAGCTGCCTCGATGCCCAAACGGACCCAGGGGTGGACTGGAGTGACCCATTTCTGTGGATTTTCTCCCCAAGGATGTGGTTTGGGGCAGAGGCACCACCCAGCACACAGTGTTTGCCCCTGCCAGCCTGTCCTGTGCCACCCAGCCCAGCCCTCACCCTGCATGGAGGCACCTGCTCTGGTCGAAGGGGTGAGAAGAAGAAGATTCCAGCCAGTAGAAGAGGTCCTGGAGGAGCCCAGCCCACTGCCAGCTCTCAGGGGCCCGTGGAAGTTCTCCCTGCCTGCCCTTGGCAGCCAGGCAGCTTTCGGCAAACGGCCAGAGTCCCTCCTGAATAGGGCTGCATCCCCTGCTCCTTCCTCCCCCTGCTCCTCCTCCTCCCCTTGCTTAAAGAGGGGAGGAGAGCATCAGTAAGGAGTCGTGGCTTTGTGCTCGGGAAGGTGATGGGGGCCCGGGGGAGGCAGTGGTACCTACTTCCTTCTGCTTCCCACCGCTACCAGAGCTTTTACCTCAAACCGCTGCTCCCTCGGCCCCCTCCAGCCTTGTCACCTCTCCACCCTTCTCCACTGTCACTGGAGGTGGCCGCAAGCTCAGCCCACTGTGAGGAAGGAGATCTCAGCTTCTTCAGGCCCCAGCAAAGTGGTCCCCAAAAAGCAAAGTAGGGTGTTTGTTTTGATCTTCGTCTCTTGTCCAGCGCAGCGTCCCTGCAGCCTTCGCCACCTTCACGGCCAGCGCTGAGACACCTGCGCAGAGCCAGCTGGTGCTGGGAGACACAGGACTCGCTGACCGAGGAGCTGGGTTCTAGGAAGAGACTCCAGCAGCACTGTTCATGCACTAACCAATCCTCCTGTCCTCTGAGGATCTCTGCTTTCCCCCCACGTCCCATTTCCTCCTACAAGACCCTTTCCAGCATGAGAAGCTTTGCTGCTGGAAGGTCAGGACCTGATTTCCAACTGCAAGGTCTCACCGGGCTTGGATGCAACACACAGTCACTGGTCCTCGGACCTTACAGAGACTGATGGTTTCCATCATGAACCGAGCAGCTTGGGAAAGCCCGGAGAAGCCAAGAGCCAAGTTCTCCCCTGTCCTTCATCCCACCAGACCTCACCGGATCAAACACAGGTGGGCTGAGCCCTGCCCCACGCCGGAACCGGCCGTGCCTGCTGCCCACATCAACCAAAATGCCTTGAGGAGCAACTTGCCACGATACCAAAGATATTTTTTCCCCTGCAGGTAAAGACAATCCGAGCTCTGTCCTCAAGACAATTCTCTCAACCAGGGTTGCCCCTGAAGGGCATTTTTGTGCTGTGGGAAGCAGGAGCAAATTGGGGCCTCAGGGGCCCCTCTGAGGGCAACGGAGAGCAGACAGAGATGAGGAAGAGAAGGGGACCCGGGATCTCCAACGGAGACTTGCTGGCTCACCCTGGCCACTGTGTCCTGCTTCAGTCGTGGAAGTTTTCAGGGATTCGGGTCATTTCATTACCCGTGATACCCGTCACTCCAGTTCTACCTTGGGTAGAAGTTTTCCACCAATGACTTTTGTGTTTTGAAAACCCACCACTGGCAACGGGGCCACGCAGTCCCCGTCCCACCGGGCAAGCAGGAGGAGTGCGGGCTCCCGGGGACGCCCGGCCATTGTCACCCCACCACGGCACCGCCAGAGCCGAGCTGCTCCTGCTGGAACAGCCCCGCTGACGGGGCTGACAGCCCCGCGCGTCCTTGCTCTGGAGTGTCCCAAGTCCGGCTGGGGAAGACAATCTGCTCCTCCTTATCTTACGCCCGACTCGCTTTGGGCGCCGTGAAGATGCCGCTGGCCTCGGTTGGCTGCTGGCACTGCACCTGCCGCCACCCCCACCACCGTGGGTCCCCAAGCATTAAACGT
>NW_010419706.1:20097-20373 GCF_000710305.1 Buceros rhinoceros silvestris | reverse complement strand
TCCCTTTTCCCCTGTCCCAGGGGGCCCCCCCGCCGCTGGCGACCAGGCTGGACCTGCAGACGCTGCTGCGCAGGACCCAGCTCCTCCCACGTCTTTGTTTGGGGTTTTTAATGAGAGGAAATTAAAAATGCAAAAGAACAAAATTCAGGGTTTGGCTTGATTTGGTTTTTCTTTTTCCCCTTAAATTTCTGAAGGAAAAAAAAGTCAGACAGAATTAACCCCGGCCAGGAAGAACCCGCAGCCTCGGGCTTGCCCGTCCAGCCACCTCCAGAAACC
>NW_010419706.1:19322-19795 GCF_000710305.1 Buceros rhinoceros silvestris | reverse complement strand
CTACAGCGAAATGCAATTGTTACTCCTCTGTGTCTTGCAACTATATTTGTTTAAGCTATTTACAAATGTTGAAAAAGAAAAAAAAACTAAAAAAAAAAAAGAGTCTTATGTGTCAGGCACTTTATCCAAACTGTGCTGTGTGCTCTGGAGTTTGTTCCTTGCTCTTTGCAATGACTCGCGCAGGGGAAGTCACCAGGAAGCCGAACTCCGGCCTGTCAACAGGTTTTAAAAGAGGAAAAAAAAAAAGAAAAAAAAGAATTAATCTCTATTTGTTCATCCTCTACTGGTCATGACTGTGTTGTATTTCTGCCGCTTTCTGTTTCTTCAATAAATTATTTTCTAGTCATTCACCCTGGGGTGTGTGGGTGTCCTGTGGTGATGCTCGGGGTCCGTGTCTGCCCCCACTGCTGCGGCTCCGCTGCCCCAGGAGCCGCTGGGGAGGAGCAGCCCCTTTGAACCCCCTCCACCCTCCT
>NW_010419706.1:18549-19195 GCF_000710305.1 Buceros rhinoceros silvestris | reverse complement strand
TGTTGTCAGGGGGTGGGCCTGGGGGTCGTGCCCGGGCGGCTGGAGCGGTTTCTCCCCGCAGGTTTCCAGCCGGTCGTTGCAGGGGTGGGAGCTTTCCCAGAGGAGCCCTCAGGTACTTTTATTTCTTGGCAGCATCCAGCACCCTTCTGGCCAGAGCCCAGAGAAAACACTTTAATTCTCACAAATTCAGGCAGATGAGACCAAACCTCTTGTCAAACAAACCCATCACGTGTGCTGCGGGCAGGCCCGAGCCCCCACCACTGATTTAATTCTTTATCCGTTTACCCAGATGATTGGTCCCTCTGTTCCTTTTGCCAGGGCAGAAGCGCTGGCAGGAGGCGAGGAGCTGGTGGCACACACCGAGGAGCACAGACCGCTCTGCGCCGCTCTCTGCCTCAGAGCCGTAGCAGAGATTTACAGGAGAGGAGCAAAAAGCTAAAGTCCTTTTAATTAAAAAATAAGAACAATTAACAGAGTGATCCGGTCAGCTGGTCACACACAACTGTTCCAGCAGCCACTGATGTCCCCAAAGCTGGGCTCTGCGGGATGCAAGCTCCCACCCAGAGCCAATGCACATCTCCCTGGAGCTTTGCTCTCCCCACCCCAAAAAGTACTTTTCAGGGCTTTGCACCAAACAGCCTGTGGC
>NW_010419706.1:18104-18441 GCF_000710305.1 Buceros rhinoceros silvestris | reverse complement strand
TTCACACGAACCAGCCTGTGGCCACAAGCTGTCCCCAAAGACAGGGACATCGGGCCTGGGTGGCAGGAGATGGCTGCTGTGGAGACGGGGCATGGCACAGCGTGGACACCCCCACCGTGGGCACCGCCGAGGGGGTGGAGGTGGTGGGGATTGATGAGGAGAGGCTGCCAGAAGCTGGGCTGGTTTGGCCAGAGAAGAAAACCATGCAGGTGGCCAACCCCACAGCGATGTTCCTCCAGAAAACTGGGGGCATTTTAACATCACGCCGCTCAGGTCTGATCTGTGGAGCTGACGCATGTGAAAGTCACGGGCGCCAGGAACAGCCCCACGCGGGGAG
>NW_010419706.1:17330-17991 GCF_000710305.1 Buceros rhinoceros silvestris | reverse complement strand
CCGCCAGGCCCAGCCCCACGCGGGGAGGGCGGCTGGCTCTGCCCCACGCTCCTCGCAGCCACGGGAAAAGATGACGAGGGTCCTTGTGCAACCCCTGGCATGGGAGGGGGTGAGCAGGCGTGAGGGGCCAGCCGTGACCCAGCCCCGCTGCTGGGCGAATAAAGAGCCTGGGGCAGCAGAGCTGCGCCTTGGGGCTCCCAGAGCCTCGAGCAGGGGGAAGCCGTGGCCCTGAGGGGCTCAGCAGAGGGAAGGGGGCTGGATGCCAGCCAGGGAGGCGAGGGCCCCGGAGGCTGGTGGTTTTCATGACCTTACAGGCTCCTGCAAACTCATGCACACACCATGGAGGGGAGATGGGGCTGCTGGTGGGACATGTCCCAGGGCTTGGTGCCTGCAGCAGCAGCCCCCCAGGCAGGGCCAGACCCTCTGCAGCCACAGGGCTGCCCACACTCCCAAACCATCCCAGTAAGATTTTAAAAATGCCCATAAAAAGAGGGAGCCAGTCAGTTCTGCGCCTGGACGGCACCTCCCCTGTCCCAGCACGGTGGGAGGTTGATGCTGACCAGGGCAGCTATGCCAAGGGGCTGGGCAGGGAGGACAAAGCCGGGGTTTCCTGGGAGTGCCGGCGGCCCGGGGGGGGGCTGGCCGGGGCCCCGGTGGGCAG
>NW_010419706.1:16231-17218 GCF_000710305.1 Buceros rhinoceros silvestris | reverse complement strand
GGATGGGGCTGGCGTGGCCTTCCGGGTGGGAGAAGGCGTAGCTGGAGCGGCGGTGGAAGGAGCTGCGAGGGATATGGGCACGCAGCTCCACAGAGGGCTCCGGCTCCTGCCTGGCCTTCAGGCAGATCTTCTGGAAGGAGACAGGGAGATCAGGCTGTGGGCACCTCCCAGGCAAGCCCTCACCCCAAGGTGGGCCACACAGGGTGCACAGGGACATGTTCCACCAAGGCACAGTTTGGATACCAGCTCCACTGTGACCTGAGTTGCCGTGATGGGAGACGGAGACCCTCCTGGGGGTCTTCAAAGAACTCTGGAGCACAATCTCAACCCCTGCTCTCATCTGGGACCTCTTTTTACCACCAGCAAGATATAACCCACAACCCAGACAAGGGTGAGCTCTACGAAGGCAAGATGTGCTCTAGACCCCAGTGCCTCCAAAGTGGCAGGTCCAGGGAGACCTCGAGGCCAGTTCCCGTCTGCAGCCAAAAGCGGAGCCAAGAGCTGGAGCAGGTCTCTTGCCCCGGGGCCTCATGTTGGTCCATGAACCAATTTGGAGAGAGGACACTGGAGCCAGATTTGGACCCCAGTGTCATGAGAGACCACCAGGTGAGTAGTGCCACCAAGGAGAGGTGACACCTCCAACCACTACAGTCCAGGCAGTGGCTTCCCTGGGGAAGCTTACCCTTCCCATCACCAGCAGCACCCTGACCAGGCCCAGGCACCAACGCTGGCAGGAGACAGACCCCTCCCCATGCCAGCCCCCTTGCAGCCCTCACCTGCTGGGTGGTGGTTTTGCCCGCAATGGCACGGTACAAGTGGATGGTGAGCGAGGGGATGGTGTTCACCACCAGGGTCAGCAGGACCACAAGCAGGACATAGGGGTCAGTCAGGGCATTCCGGCTGGCATCTGTCAACGTGAGAAGTTGGTGGGTGATGTTTAAGTAGGGAAGGTGGAGAGGACAGCAGGACAAAATGTCGGGGGCAAGG
>NW_010419706.1:9041-16145 GCF_000710305.1 Buceros rhinoceros silvestris | reverse complement strand
ACAGCCGGAATAACTGTCGGGAGACAGGCCCCTACCATGAGGGTGTTGAGGGGTCTGAAGAGGATGTTATACCTAAATTGGAGTAAAAAATCAAGACAGCAAGGTTGAGAAGTGATGGTGAAGAGATGATCTACAAGGTGGGAAACAGCTCATAGCTCCAAGCCCAGGCTGGGCTCCCCTGGCCGGGGAAGGGAAGGACCATGGAGATCCCTGGGACATCTCACCTGGGAAGCGGAAGATGGCTGGGGCTACCCTGAAGGCGTTGATGCTTTGGGTCAGGAAGGAGAAGAGGCAGAAGAACAGCAGGCTGGCTGTGACCATCAGGAAGGACAACACTGTCCAGAACTTGGTGTCCAGGATGATCTGCAGGGACAAGGGCAGAGCACACAGTGTCTCCTGGAGGCCGTGGGGACCCTCTTCCATCCAGCCACTTGTCCCAGATTCCTTCCCTGTCCCAAGGGAGATCATCCCCCAGCCATGAAGCTGCTGGGAATGGTGTCAGAGAGCCCAGAGCTGCAGTCCCTCAAGTCTCTCAACATCTGACATGGGACCAGGGTGGGGAAGGGCAGGTTGGTGCTCACCTCCATGAGGACCGACAACAGTGCTGATGTGGCCGGAATGGTGTCAGAGAGCCCAGAGCTGCAGTCCCTCAAGTCTCTCAACATCTGACATGGGACCAGGGTGGGGAAGGGCAGGTTGGTGCTCACCTCCATGAGGACCGACAACAGTGCTGATGTGGCCACTGTGACGGCGAAGGACTCGTAGTCGCCGACAGCCTTGCTGCCAACGCGGTCCTCGAAGGCCCAGAGCGCGATGTAGAAGCTGGTGAGTGAGGTGCCGACCCCGTGCAGGAGGGTGACACCAAAAATGCGGTAGTTGAAGAGTTCATCTTGCTGCCCAATCACGTAGAGCTCAGGGAACTCCAGGCTCTTCTTGGCACTCACGTCCTGCCAGGAGGACACCAAGCATCACCCACACCGGGCAGCAGGATTAGGCCACCCCACCCAAAGCACCCTTCGGAGAGCTGCAGTGAGTCCCGCCACCTGCTTGCTCAGGGGTGAGAGGGAACAGAGGCACCCCAGGACCGGTGGTGAACTCCAAATGCCCATTGAGCTGCTTGGCACCACATCCCAGCACAAAGAGCCATGCAGACGGGGCTGGACGATGGCTGGACTGGTGCACATCCGCCTGGGGAACCCCTACCTGCTCCAGAAGGCCCACGGACAGCACGGGATAGGCGGTGTAGAAAATGTTGTAGAGTGCAAGGAACCAGCCCTCGTAGAGAGGCTAGAAGGGAGAAGGAAACAGCGTGAGCTCAGCGATGCTTTGGAAAGACTCGGAAAGGATGTCCAGGCACCAGGGCTGAGACCCGGAGACTCACATCCACAGAACCAGAGAATCACAGAGCTGAAGGAAACAGCGTGAGCTCAGCGATGCTTTGGAAAGACTCGGAAAGGATGTCCAGGCACCAGGGCTGAGACCCGGAGACTCACATCCACAGAACCAGAGAATCACAGAGCTTGGAGGGGACCTCTGGGGTCACCCAGTCCAACCCCCGGCTCCAGCAGGTCCCCGCAGCAGCTCCCCAGTTTGGCGTCCAGGCGGGTTGGGGATCTCTCCGCAGCAGGAGACTCCACACCCTCTCTGGGCAGCCGGGGCCAGGGCTCCTCACCCTCACACCAAAGAACTTTCCGGCTCCCGCAGGTCCCCTCAGCGGCGCCCCAGTTTGGCGTCCAGGCAGGTTGGGGATCTCCCCGCAGCAGGAGACTCCACACCCTCTCTGGGCATCCAAACTCTGGGGAAACCCCCATGGACTCTGTGTCAGCCCCACGTTGTCTGCAGCGATCGGGGGCTGCGGGGCCTTGAGCAGATGGAGGCGGGGGCTGGAGCCACGGTCAAGTCACACTGGGATAAAAGCTCCCATTTTGGAGGAAACCATCTTGCTGCATGTGGGATCTTTCCCTGCATCTGTCCAAGACTGAGCTGCAGCTCACAAGAACATCCCAGATCTCCCCGGGGTGCTTTTCCCAGTCCGGCCAGGTAATAAGCAGATAACCAGTTGCCTCTCAGCCAGGCAGCCCCAAAAATGGGACAGCCCAATACCAGAGCAAGGGAGGAAGGAGACCAGGGTGGTGATGTGGCCACATGCCCATGAGTCATGAGACCCGCATGGAGTCCTCAGCGGGGAGGGTTGTAACACCAGTGTGAAGACCTCCATGGGAGGGATGTGACCCCTACGAATGGCGGTGACCCTCACCTGAGCCGTGAATCCACTGTGGAAAGCGAACCAGACCTGGGCCATGAGGCCGGCAAAGGTCTTGTAGAAGAAGTAGCGGAGGAACTTGCAGATGCGGAGATACGCCCAGCGGCCGTGGACGAGCAGGAGGCGCTGCAGGTAGGAGAACTGCGCCAGGGCGTAGTCGCTGCACTGCACGGCTTGCATGCCCTCCAGCCCGCTGATGCCCACCCCGATGTCAGCGGCTGCAGAGGACACAGCGGGGTGAAATGCAGGTGGGGAGGGGGTCGGGGTGCCTGAATTTCCCTGTGGATCACCCCCAGGCTGATGGGCAGAAGGTGAATTCAGGAGTGATGGCCAAAGGGGAGAAGCCCCCCTCTGTCACACGCCACGGCTGCAGGAGCGACGTGCCAGGCATGGTTGGGCGTATGAAGAGCACACGCCGGAGAGGGGCAGAGACGGCTCTGCCAGCTGCCCACGTTTCAGTGTTCATGCCCGTTGCCAAAGCCAGTGGACCACCCTGCTCTTGGCCCAGGCCAGTCCTGGTCCTGTGCCTCTCCCCCACCTCCCACCACAGCAATGTGGAGAACTGGTTTGGGGGTTCCCTCCCAGCTCCTCTCCTCAAAGGAGAGGGCGAGGTGGTGGAGATGGCAGATGGGGCACCAGCACTCCCCACCAACGGGACACCCAGCCCAAACCCACACTCGCCCTGGCCCAAGCCTCACTTTTGATCATGTTGACGTCGTTGGCCCCATCCCCGATGGCCAGCGTGATGGCGTTCTTGTGCTTCTTCACCAGCTGCACGATGAGGGCTTTCTGCTTGGGGGTCACCCTGCAGCAGATCACCGCCTGGCAGCTGGTGGCCAGGTCCACGAAGGCCTTCTCCACCAGACTGTCCTGCTCCTGCGAGCCTGTCGCCCCGCAGCGAGCCAACCACCGCCACAGCCACCCCTTCTCCTTCAGCACCTCGCCCGTGTGGAGGATTTTGTCCTAGGGCAGAGCACATGCAGTTGGGGCCTCACCCAAGGCCTTCGTAGCGTGAGGACCCCCCAGCTTCCCCAGCTCCGATCCTGCAGGTGCTACAAAAAAGTGACCTTGGTTTCCTGCAATTGATCGTGCAACAGGCATTGTGACCACGAGACCAGTTTGTTCCAGTATGACCAGATGACCACATGATTATCCTCCAGCCTGCTTCATCCCAGAAGACCCGTCAGGCATGTATGGTTGAAGCCCCCCAACAGCAAATGATCGGTGTAAGGTTGTCCCCCCTCTTCACTCAAAGCTCAGACCCCTTGGGCAGGAGGGGCATCGCCTCCTCCCTGTGCCACCCGGGGCAGGAACCGCAATCTGCCAGCGCAGGCAGGGAGCAGAGAGGAGCCTCCAAGTGCCACCTTACCAGGAGGTCCCCACTGATGATGAGAGCTCTCTTCTTGTGGTGCGAAGCCTCCGGGCGCTGCTGGGGAAGGTGGCTGCTGCATAGAGCTTCCCCGCTGCCGCTGCAGTTGTTGTTGCTCACCCAGTAAGCCTTGAGGATCTCGCTGCGTGAGGAAGGGTGGTTGGAGCTGCGGATGCTGGCCGTGCTGCCTGGCTTCCACAGCCCTGCAGATGGCCTTTGCTGCCTCAAAGGCAGCTCCCGTGTGTGGACTTCCGCGGCGTGAGGAAGGGTGTTTGGAGCTGCGGATGCTGGCCGTGCTGCCTGGCTTCCACAGCCCTGCAGATGGCCTTTGCTGCCTCAAAGGCAGCTCCAGAGCAATGGGGCTGGTACCCAGTGGAGGGAACAGGGTGGGGACAGAGAGGGAGTCCCAGGGTGCCCAGTCCCAAGTCCCATTGGTGCCAGCAATCAGCCTCTGCCCCCGTGGTTTAGAGGCTGGAGACACAGCTGAGGCACTTCCTTGTCAAAGCTGACGAGGAAGAGAATGCCGTAGGGGTAGAAACGGATGGGGAGGCCTGGAAAAGCATCAGCAGATGAGGGCCATGAACATCCGGGCTGGGAGCATCTCTGGCAGAGTGGAGCTCTGCCCACCCTGCAAAGGTTCCTGTGCCCTCGGGTGTCTTCAGTGAGGAATAACAATGTCCTGAACCAGGAGGCCACCATTCCTCACCTGATCTCCTTCTCCTCCAGGATCTCCATGTCATCCGTGAGCAGCTTGCACGCGTAGCCAATGTTCATTGCAGTCTCTGCAACACGTGGGTGTCAACGGCTGATGGCCACAGGGTGCTGCCCCCCGCCCCACCCCGAGGCAGCCTCCAGCCCTCCAGTCCAACAGCCTTCGGAGGGCAGTAGCTGCTGAGGGCTTTGCTCCAGCTCTGTGCCACCATGCAGATGGCTTCCCCTGCCTCAGTTTCCCCGTGGGTGACATGATCTGTGGGACTTTGTGTTAAAGGGAACAGCAGAATCTGGTTGTTGCCCACTCCTAGGGTCTCATAACTCTTCTCTGGTCCCGGTTAGGGGAGAAGCTGAAATGTGTTGGTGGGGTCTGGAGTTGCCTCTACTGACCTTGTTTGTCTCCCGTCAGCACCCACACTTTAATGTTGCCCAGTTTCAGCAGCTGGATGGTCTCAGGGACTCCATCTTGCAGCTTGTCCTCAATGGCCGTAGCCCCAAGCAGCTGGAAGGAGGGTGAGTGGGTGTTGTGACTTGGGGCAGGGCAAGATGTGGAGGTGGGATCCAACCAGGGGTCCTTGCTCAAGGGTGGATGTGACCTGACAGATCTCTAACTCAGTGTCTACTGGGATGTCACAAAGTCACCCCTGGGAGGGAACTCCACCTGCCCTCCCACCCAGGGGATGGGTGTTGGGTTGGACGCTTCACCCCCTCATCCCAGAGAGCTGAACCCCACACTCCTGCCTTCCATGGGACCTCCTAAGCCCCAGCCTCATCCCACCTGCAGGTTCTGCTCCATCTCCTCGTACAGCTTGTCCAGCTCCCGTGCGCGGTCCTGCAGCAGGATGCTGGCCTCGTGGTGCCTCTTGCTCCACACACTGTACTCGACCTCACTGACCTCCTTGCTGGCCAAGCATAAAGTCCTCAGTGTCTCCTCTGCAAAGCGCTGCACAGATGAGACATCAGGTCTCCCTCCCCTTGACCAGGATGATTCTCACTGTGGACCAGGGCATCATGCCAGCCAGCCACAGTGCTCCTATGGGCAGAGCCAGAGACCCTCCATGATCTGAAGATCTCCCTCTGGGCTCTGACTCCCTCCCGCTTCCTACAGCAGCCCCAAGAGCATCCTTGCAAAGCAGCTGGTCCACGCAGAACACCAAAGGTGGATTTGATGCCCTCTTAGCCCCTGTCCCATATGCAGGTGAGGCTCCTAGAGCAGAAGGAAGAAAGAAGGACCAGAATCCTGAAGCCAGAGGGAGAAAGAGCAGCAGGGGACTCCAGGACGCCCAGCCCAAAGCCAGCAGCAGGGAGACCAGCCCTTTCCGCCCCAGGCTGGCGAGGGACTCACATCCAGCGCCAGCTCGGTGAAGGTCTCATTGGGCCCTCGCCTCTGCAGTCTCTCCAGGATGACCGTGTCGGCCCCCTTAGTGTAAAGCCGTATCATGCCCTGGGGGTCTCGCACTGGGAGGGAGGGGAAGGACATTTTAGGTACCCAGAGAGATGGCTCCCACTCATCGCTGTCCCCATGCAATGGCTGTGCTGAAGAAGGCACCACCGGGGGCACTAGTGCTTTTCTGCTGGTGGTCATAGGAAGCACAGGAATGTCCCCTGATCTACAGCACCACGAGGCAGGATCAGGCCTCAAGGACTGTCAGTTCCTCATGCACCTCTGAGCCTCTGATTTACTCTGTCTTGGCTGCGCAAACCCTTCTCCAAGGTACCAGGGTGAGCAAAACCACAGGGATGACCACAACAATCCTTAGGTGTCCCTGGGCCAGTAGCGGTCAATCACAGCCCTCCTGGCGCCATCTCTCGTAGGGCTGGGTATGGAAGGGACCCTCCGTGTTCCCGGAGGGCCCCTCCCGGAGACACCCCGTCCCGCTCACCCAGGACAGACATCCTCTTGCGATCGCTGTTGAAGTCCAGCATGGCCAACACCTTGTATGTCCTCTTCACCCCCAGCTCACTGATGGTGATGGTGTCTTGCGTCCGGGCCAGAAAGACGTACCCCAAGTTCTTGGCTGCCAACACCAGCGCTTCCTCATCCGGTGAAGCTGCTTGATAAACCAGCTGGTCTGCAGAAGGGGAGTAGTGCTTAGACAGCGAGACTTCTGGCCAAGCAACCCTTGGACTTCTGAAACACCCTGTTCTTGCCCAGCACCAACATTCCCTATGGAGACCCTGAAGCCCAAGCCACAGGCCAGGGAAACTCAGTCCTGCTTGTCTCGTCCCTTCTGCTCCAGGCAGGGCAGGTGCCCGGGCAGGGATGGGTTATCCTCCCCGTGTTTCTGTTCCAATTAATTAGCTTTACAACAACCCCAAATGTACGTGTCCGAGATGTCAGGACAGCGGCCCAAGGCACCCCTGGGCTCTCACACCACCTGCACCCCCACAGCTCTTTGCTGGGCGAAGGAAAAAGCTGTTGTGGCCTCAACGCCTTGAACAGCAGCTTGACCCCGTTCCAAGGACGACAACCACCGTGGCCAACCCACCGCCCTTCTCCTCCACCATGACAGTGTGGCAGAGGGCCAGCAGCCGCAGGAACTCCCTCAGCACGGGGTCACTGTCCTGCTGGGCAGCTTCCAGCAGCGCTGCGTCACAGAAGTCCAGCTTCTTCTCCCCATGGTGGTTCCAGGTACCCCTCGACCCCTACAAGAGGCAGAGGAAGGCTGCAGGTGTCTGAGAGACCGAGGATCCCTGCTCGAGGGACCCTGTGCCGAGCCAGCCGTGCCCCAGGACGAAAGGCTGGTCTTGCCGCCGGTGT
>NW_010419706.1:2549-8911 GCF_000710305.1 Buceros rhinoceros silvestris | reverse complement strand
AATCGACAGCTGCGGCGGCCCCGTGAGGAGCAGGGTCCGGCCCCAGGCTGCCCGGGAGAGGGGAGGTACGCACCGACGGCTGCTTGTTCTCCTGGTCCGTGCCTGGACCTGCCAAAAAAAAAAAATTAATTCAATTAACAGCGAGCTGGCAGGGGGCTTCGAGCAGGTTCTCTGGAGGGGACGACTGCTTTGGTTGGCTGAGGATGGCCAAAAGGGGCAGCCATCTCCTCGGCGTCAGCCAGGCTCTGTTGGGATGCCCAGGTCTGACTTACTTGGCTCTTGGACTTTCTACACATTTTTAATGTTAAAAATTCAGCTCTCCACATTTCCTGGGTGACTCTGCAGCTGGCAGACACTGGTGGGATCCCGGCGATGCTGCTGTCAGAGGTGCAACAAGATACCTCAGGCAGCGGAAAATTGGGTTTATTCCTTCTTAAAAACTTTGCTAGGTTTTTTTCCCCTTCCTCTTTGCTTTTATCACTGTCCATTTGTCTCAAGTGCCTGATTTTTGTCTCAGGGAAAAGGAGCTCCATGCTAAAGCTCTGGTCCACCCCACTTGCTAAATTTCACTGATGAAGCACTGAGACGGCTCCCGAGGAGAGCTCTGGTGAGTACAGCGAGAAGGAAGGAAGGACTTGGCAATTCTCAAGTTTCTAAGGGAAAAAACAAGCAGAATCGTTAAAAAAAGTGAAGAGCACTGTAAAGAAACAACATAAGGGAAATGATAACTTCTTTGGCTCCTCCACAGACCACCTGAAAGCCTCCAAGAGCCCAAATTTGGAAACCAAGCTGGAGATCCACCAGGAAATGCGAAGAAGAAAAGCAAAACCTCCTTTTTCTCTCCAAGACCTTCACCGAAAATAAAAGCCCGTGGGCTTCACCTGCCTGTGGTTCCTCTGGCTGCCCTGTCCTGGACACACGGGTCAGCATCAGCTGCTGGGTCCCACCTCGCTTGGACCACACGTGTGCTGTGTAGTTGTGCCGAGCTCACAGGATCCCTTTGTCTCAGGGAAGCTCTGGCTGATCTCAGCCGAGTCTGGGGCAGGACATGTCTACCCATTTTAGGAGGGCAGAGCTGTGCCCTGGCTCCAAGCACTGGGAGGACGAGACAACATGACCACAGGAGTGGCGGCTCCTGCAAAGCCCCGATAACAGGGGAGTTGAGAACAAGCCACACTCCTACATGCTGGACTACCAAGATCAAACCACATGCCCCAAGGCTCTTAGCAAGCTGGGAGGAGCGGAAAGAACCAAAGTGGCCTCAGTTCAAGGTCTACCTCACTCATGAGTCTCTACAAACTTGCGTCCACCAAAAGTTACCATAGATGGTCCCATTGATGCAGCATTTCTTGAAGCTCATAATGTTTTGTGTCAAGGTGCCAGTCTTGTCCGAGAAGACATATTCGATCTGGCCGAGCTGATCGTTGAGGCTGGTGCTTCTGGCTTTTGCTGGCATGTCCTTGACAGCGTAATACATCTCCAGGTCCCAGTTGATGAAAAAGCTGTTCACCAGATAGATGAATTCAAGCCTAGGGTGGTAGATAGAAGAACGCTGGGGGAAGGAGATGGCGTGACTCACATCCCAGGGGCACTTGGGAACAAAGGGCAGAGGGGGACTCCCCACCTGAGTCCTAGCACTCTGAGCTTGGGAGAAGCCAGAAGGCTTTCACTGTTCATGGCCAGGTTTCCAGAGGGCTCGTCACACCAGACCAAGAGCCCCCTGGCTCCCAGGCAACTGGGCTCCCCACTGGAAATCTGGCCCTTGATGACAAAATTCATAGACCTGGAGATTCAGTGAAGGGCCAAAATGTCTGGGAGCTGCTTCTTCCAGCACCAGTTGTGATCAGTGCCTGCTGACAAGGGCCGTGCCCTTCTCTCACCCCCCCTGCTGCTGCTGCTCAGTGGGGAAGCACCACCCTCACCAGCCTCACCCTCAGCCTGCCCACAAATTCCAACACCATCCGTGTCCTTGCCTCTCTTTTCTCTGAGAAGATCTCAAAGCGCATGATTGATGTTGGTCAGACACCCACCCCGTCCATCCTCACCCTCTCAGGGCTGAGGGAACAGACGGAAATGACTCTCTTGGGGTCACAGCTGGCTCTTCTCGCAGCCCCATTTTGCGGCTGTAAACCGAGGTGCCAGGTGACGGCCAAGGTCAGGGAGCGGGGTCCGGATCTCTGATCATTCCAAGCGCTGTCATTCTTACGTTATATACATGGACATGGGTATGATGATGCTCAGGAGGATCGTGAAGCCCCAGAAGTTGAAGAAGGCCTGTTGGGCAGGAGTCGTGTGCTTGTAGAAAGCAGAGAGGTAGCTGTGCTTTTCCTGGAACATCTTGGCCCAGAACCCCGAGGCCACAGCAAGGCACAGTGACATAACCAACAGCACCAGGAAGATCTGAGGTGGGAAACTAGGGTGAGAGAGAGCCCACACAGAGCCCACCAGGCTCTTTCCCAGGACCAACCATTGCCCCTTCCAGCCTGTTTGTCGCTGTAAACCTGGGGGAAGGTGTCCTTGTGCCCGAGGCTGGCTCTCCTGGGCCGAGATGAAGGATCGCAGCACATATTCCAGCTTGGCACATCCATGACCCACACAGAGCAAACCCCAACTTTCCCACCGTCCTAACCGCCTCAGACACCATCTCCCTGGCAAGGGGAGTCCTGTAGCTTCCTCCACAAACAGAGCAATGCTAGTGGCCAGGCTAAGTGATGGCTCTCGACCTCCAGGAAGAGGAGTAAGAGCCGTCCAATGCCTTGTTACGACCACGCTGCTTTGCTTCATCCTTCCCCCGACCCCCATCTACTCTGCGCTGAGCCACAGCCTGCAGGTCCCTCAGAGCAAAGCACCTTCCTGGACCTGCACAGTTATGGATTAGTGCAGCAGGCCAGGAGGAGCCGGAGGCTCCAGCAAGCTGGTCCAAGGGGCTGCTCTACAGCTGAGGACTCAGAGTTGCCAGGGTTCAACCACCACACAGTCTGCTCCATTTCTGGGGAACATCATGTGGTATTTGCCCATAACATGTTAAACCCAAGATTTTTTGAACAAAATTTTGCAAGCTTAAGAAAATCAGCATGACTCAAGCAAGCAGCTGTTCATGAGAGCACTTGTGAGCAACCCCGGGAGGCTGGTGGAGTAGGACAGGAGGTGTTTCCACTACACTCACTATGATCACCAGCCGGTCCATCATGCGGTCCAGCTTGGTTTTCTTCTGCTTGATCTTCCCACAGTTCCTCATAATTTTGGAATCAAATCCTGGATGAGAAACATTTTAAAAGTAAACACACAAGTCCACACCCCCCAAAAGGTTGACCTGCAGCCAACTGATGCTGGTTTCCTCCATAAAAACTTCTCTCCACCTCTGAAGGCTTCAGAGGACCACATCCCTTGACCAGTGGTTAATAAAGCCACGGCTGCACACTTGGACATCCTGCTTACAGCAGGTCTCACCCCTCCCCTCGACCCACAGCTGCTCATGGCCAAGCTCTCAGCTGCTCTGGGCCACAAAGTGCAAGAGGCCACGAAGTGGAGTGGATCCAGGTGAAACTGGATCCAGTGATCCTGGGGTGAGCAGAGGTTTGGTACCACCACATCAGCCCCCTGCCAGCGAGCCCAACACCTGCAAAGCTCAGGACAAACTCCTGGGCGCTGGGTTAGAGCGGCAGGTCCTTCCACTTCGTCTCGGCTGAGAATGGGACCTGCTGATGCCCAAAGTGCTTAGGCAGCTTAAAATCCGTGAGGACCTGGGAGTTTTCTGGCCTCCCCAGGCACCCACCTGCATAGATGACCAAGCCGTAGCACACGTCAGTGTTGCGGAGCTTGCAGCCTCGCAGCAAGATCCTGTCACTGTCGAGCGAGTAGGTCTCGCCCCTCCACTCCAGCGTGCCGGTGAAGCTGTGCATGCGGCTGTTGGGCTCCTCGCAGGTCACTCTCCCTTGAGCAGAGGCACGATTCAGGTGATGGCTTTGGGGGAAATGAGGGGACCTTCCTCTCCTCTCATCCCCCATGCCTGGCCCCTCCAAAGAGGGGTGCAGGGAGCTTCACAGGGAGATTTGGGTTTTGCCAGGGCATCTCCAGATGCAGTTGGAGGATACCCGTGTCTCAAATTAGGGCTAAGCTGGAGGGACACCCTGCAGGAAGGTGTTCAGTCCAGGAACATCACTGGACTGTATAACTGGAGAAGGTACAATCACAACCCCCTTCATCCCCAGAGCCTCGGGGTGGGGAGTCTGCATCCTATGGAGGACCAGTGGGGAAAAAAATCCAGGGTCTGAGAGGACATTTGGGAGCCAAGCACTTGACTCCAGAGGGAAAATCAAGATCCAGGGCAGAGGGACGGTGCAGAACACCAACGGACCCATCAGAGCCACTGTGCTGGGGAAGGGCTCCTTGCAGGCAGGAGCAAGAGGAACCTCCTGTTGGACTGATGGCACTTGGTGCCTGAGGTGACAGAGGCTTCCTGAGGCTGAACCCACCCCATCCCATCCCATGTCATCCCATCCCATCCCATCCCATCGCATCCTGGTGGGATGGCCACATCTTCGCCCATCCAGGAGACTCACCGTCAAAGGCAGCCATGCTCTCCTCGCTCACCAGCTCCTGGTGGGTCACCAGAAGGGCTTGTCTGAACTTCAGGTTTGTCTCCCTGTGAACAAGAGCCAGGGAGGGAAGAACAAAACAATGCTGTGGGGTGACAGAGCTGTTAATTCTGGAGTGGAACCCATGGGACAGAGATGGCCATTAATTATCAGGTGATTACGTGAGCGATGGCAGGGAAAAGCAAGATAGGGACCTATCATGGCAGACATCAAGTGCTCAGGCAGGGAGAGAGCCCTGGCCCAGAGAGCCTGCCGTTCAATCACCCTACAGACAGAGGCTCTCCTCCGCCTCCTGGACAGGTGCCGAGAGACGGAGAGAGATGCCTGAGGCCCCACGCTGCTCTGTGGAAGCCTCTAAAGAAGTTTTGAACTCCCGTTTTCAAAATTTAGGTTCTCAAATCCCATTTCTAGGGTGTCTGTAGGTTTAGCTTTGAGAGGATCCCCCACATCCCATTGGTTTCTGCTGAGCTTTCAGCCCTCCCAGAGCACCTGTCCCCCCGGGTGCCCCCAGCTGCAGGTCTCAGCTGTTGGCTGGGATGTCTCTGCCCCTCTCCCCCATGGCAGTAGCGGTCCCCTGCCCTCTCCTCACCCGTCGATGTCGGCCGTCTCCACGTAGCACAGGCTGCTGGGCTCCGAGCTGCACAGCAGGAGCATGTCGGCCTTGAAGAGCAACGAGGAGGGGAGAGCACGTGGCTGAGCCCCTCCTTGCAGAACCCCCCGCCCGCCGCCCCAGTGTGTGCCAGCTCCGGGGTGTCACTCACCGGGACGAAGCTCTCCTTGCGCAGGCGGACGATGTCCCCGACGCAGATGTCGCACCATTTCTGCCAGCGGAAGCTGCAGGAGAACGAGGGGGGGAATTTTCATCCTCGCAGAGCAGCAGGAACGGGGGCTGGGGCTGTTCCCGTCCTCCGGACCAGCCTGTGGCTGTCTCAGCTTCTTGCATGACTGGGGTCACAACTGTTGTTGTGGCCTCCCATCTGCATGACCGAAGGACGGCTGAGTGCGGGATGGCGCGGGACCTTTTGTCACACCCATATGCCCCGTACCAGCCCCCGGCCCCAGGTGGGAAATGGTGGCCCTCCCCTGGGCCGGCGTTTAGCAGTGATACCACTCCGTGGGTTAGATATGAAGACTTGAAGGAACATCTGTGGCCAAGGAAACCCTCCTCTCAGCCAATCACGGCAAATTAGGGCTTTTTTAGACCTGATGTTTGTGTCTGGAATATGATCACCCCTACAGGGGAACAGCTGGAGCTGCAGCAGGTTTGGGGAGGTGATACGGGAGCTGGCAGTCAGGGCCAGTCCCACCAAAACCCTTCTCAAGGATGGGTCCCACCATCCTTCTCAAGGATGCTCCACACTTCAGATGACCCATCGTTCCATGCAGGCCTGGACAAGATGGGCACAGCCTCCCAAAGCCCCTCACCTCCTCCCAGACAGGATTTCACATGGCCTGGTGTTGATGTTTCTGTCACTCTGGTGACGGCCCTGCAAAAAGAGAAAAACAAGAGGCCGAAAGAAAGGGGTGGGCAGTTGCTTGTGCCGTGAAAACCACCACCACTTCAGATGACCCATCGTTCCATGCAGGCCTGGACAAGATGGGCACAGCCTCCCAAAGCCCCTCACCTCCTCCCAGACAGGATTTCACATGGCCTGGTGTTGATGTTTCTGTCACTCTGGTGACGGCCCTGCAAAAAGAGAAAAACAAGAGGCCGAAAGAAAGGGGTGGGCAGTTGCTTGTGCCGTGAAAACCACCACAATCTGC
>NW_010419706.1:0-2414 GCF_000710305.1 Buceros rhinoceros silvestris | reverse complement strand
GGAAGAGTATTCTGATCAATGAAGACGTTAAAGTCCCCCGATATTTCTGGGGACCAACCTGGGAATGTTGCCATTGGTTAAAATATTAACCATTAGAGATGGGGGTCTAGACCCCAAGAGATGCAACCGGCCAGTCACATCCTTCCCAAGGAAACTACGAGGCATCTGGGACACGATGGAGTTGATGGCACCTCAGAACCATGATTGACAGCAGCTCCCAAGCTTTTCCGTTCACCCCACAGCGATGGGGCCCTTCCCGCTGACCGACCCTCACAGCCCTTTGCTCCAACCCGCACTCACGATGTCGTCAATCAGGTCTCGCAGAGCCCGGATGGTGAGAAGGCAGCTCAGCGGGAACAGCAGAGTGTACCAGGGCAGCGTGGAGATCTCAGGGGAGGTCTAGAGAAGGAGAGTTGGACATCACTGACACAACTTCCACCCCCCCTTAGGACAGCCAGCGCCTGAGGATGGCAGGAACCTGTCTGAGAAGAGTCAGCTCAACACAGAGAAGGGCTTGGTTGAATTTCCACCTCTTCTCACAGTGGATGTGGGAAACGTGTGGGGGTCCCTGGGCCTGGAGGGTGGGATTTCCGTTTCGGTGTGGTCTACATGAGCTTCGCTGACATCCAAACCCAACCTTTTTCAAGCAACCAAACTTAACGTAGGGTAGAGAAGACCCCCAGAGAGGTCATGAAAGACAACAACTGCCACTGAGAAGCATCACCCTTGGTACCGTTTTAGACCAGAGTCACCTACTTTAAACACCAGACCCTGCTTTGCTAGGCAGTCTCCCACACGGTGGTTCTTACCTTGGTGTCCATCTCACCTGCAAGAGGATGACAAAGACGAAGTAGACGTTGGCCATCCGGTGGAACTGCTCGTAGAGGTTCAGCGGCAGGAAGGTGAAGATGTTGTACTTGGCCGTCTTAATGGCATTGCCCTGCGGGAGAGCGGCAGGTCAAAGCCACGGCCGGAGTTCAGCCATCAAGGGCGTGTTTTGAAAATGCCAAAAACATTCTGGTGTTTTTAGGGACTTCTCAACTCAAACTGCCTTAAAGAATTTACCAAGGCCGTAAGGAAAAAAAAAAGAGATTAATTAGAGCAAAGGGCCATGTGAAATGGAAACAAATAATTTGCTTCCGGTCGCCTAAAGCACCTGCGCCCTGACTAGGTGGTCAGTATTTAGCTGGGGAAAAAGTCGTCTGGTTTTGTTCAACCTAAACTTTTCCAAATATCTTTCTTTTGATTTGGCCATCAGCCTAAACGTGTCCTTCAGCTAGCTCCGCTCCTCCTCTGGGAGCTTCAGAGGGTCTGGGCCACCAGGCAGGGAGCAGCCCTTCCTCTTCATTGAGGATGACGTGTGTGACTCCCCATCCTCCTGGAGATCGCGCTGCAGCATCTCTGTCACGGCACCCCAACCACCGCCAGCTCAGGAATCAGGGGCTGGGTGATGAAACAGGCCCAGGCTGACTCACCGCGTACTTCTTCTTGGTCAGACAGAAGGCAAATTTCTTCTTGAACTGCGTGTGGTAGTTCCGGTCGTTGGCCCTCACCTCCCAGGTGAAAGCTGGAAAAGCAAGTGGACATCCAGCAGCGCTCCTCAGAGCCAGGCCCTGGCCATCAGCCACTGGAGGACACAAGGACACAGCGATGGTGCCCCTGGGCTCGTGGTGGCCCGCTGCGATGGGCTTTCCACAGCTCACCCCAGCTGATGGTGCATCCTTCCAGACCACTTCACCCCGGTTCCGCTTCTTCCCCATCTCCCAACCCCGTCCCACGTTCAACTTCCTCGTAAAACACCTAAAAAAAGAAGAACCCCCCAAAGCACGTTCGCTGCACACTGACCTGGCAGCTGCTTCTCTCCTCGCGGGCAGCCCGAGGCTGGGCCCTGCTCGGCCATGCTGGCTCCGCTGCCAGGACCTAGGAACAGGGACAACCGCAGAGCTTGGCACTGCTGAGCGATGGCAGCATCATCCCGCCAGGATGCTCCAGCATCCCGGAGCCGGGCCCTGCTCAGTGTCCTCGGGGATGCTCAATGGTTGTGGGTCATCTCTCAGACCCACCTTCACCCACTCCCAGCTGTCCATGACAACTCAAAGACTTTTTTTCCTCACTGAGGAAGTTAAGGGAAATCATTCGAAGCCATCAGTGAGGAACAGAAACTCTCCTTGTCCTGCTGTCACACCAAGCATCCGTTTTGCCCCGAATGTCCAAGAGGAGACAAGATGAACCTCAGCGTATCCAACCTGTCCTGCCCTGAGCCTCCCCAAGATACTCTGGAAGACCTTAGTTTTGTCTGTGTCATCCTTTCACAGGGACTTGCACTCCAGATCTGGCCTGAAGCTGAATATCGTAGAAATGAATAAACAGAAATCGAATGATTTTGGTGGGAAGGGACCTTCAGAGCTCCCCCA
>NW_010419705.1:0-4491 GCF_000710305.1 Buceros rhinoceros silvestris | reverse complement strand
GACGGTCCTTGGAGAATAAGGGGGGTTCGGACACCACAAATGCGGTTGGTTTTTGTTTTTCCCCGACGGCTGTAGTTCCATGTCCTGCAGCCTCCCGACCAACGCCAAGGTGAAGGGTTGGGGCTCTGGGAAATGATGGAGGGACAGGGAAGAGTTTCCTGCTAATTAAGTTTCCCCTCTGTAGGGATCGATATTTCATATTAGACATTTATGACTGGATGATGTGAGACCCAGGCGACAGGATTTACATCCTTCAGGCTTGGCTTCAGCAGAAGGTTTCAGGCCGGGGACAGTCCCCCCATGCGCCCCACCTGTATTTTCAGGGTGGCTTTGCACACACCCCCATTTATTTCTCTTCTCATGTCCCAGAAAGGCATCACAATGCCCGTGTTTTCCCACCAAACCCTGTAATTTCCCAAAGCTGCATCCCTGAAAGCCATTTCTTCTGCTCCTGTGGGGGGTCCCCTCTTCTCCAAAGCCGCTCTTGTCTGGAATTTTGCTCTCCCAGGGACCGGAAATGCAAATGCTGAATGTTCCACGGCACCCAAACTTGTATTTTTAGGGCAAAAGCACGTAAAGACAAAGGGTTGTTTGTTTGGTCCGTGGGTAAAATTGACAGTGGTGTTGGCTGGTGTCCCTCAGGCTCTCTCTATCTTCACCGAGGGGTGGCATTGAGCAAGATGGCTTGACTGTCGCTCCAGCTCTTTGTGGTCAGATGTGCAAAGTCTCCAGAATCAGCATCACAGATGCGGAGGGTTTTTTGCCTCGATGGCTGCACCCCTCAGCCCTTGGCTGTGTTGTCTCCACCCTGCACTCCTCGCAGTGAGATCCGGCTCCTGTGAAGGTCCTTCAGGAGGACAGGGCTGGTTCTGGTGAGGGGATGGTCAGGGGTAGCAGAAACCAGAGTCAGCACAGCTCTTAGGCTGGTGCCAGCTGGTCCTGAGACAGTGCTGATGAATTGTATGTTAATTAGGTAATTAGGGTTATCATCAGGCCCCAACTAGATAGGCGAGACCAGATCAGCTTGTTAGTCCTGCTAATGCCTCTGCACACGGGAACATTACAGATCAATGGAACCTACCAAGACCAAAGGACCAAAGGTTCAGGGTGAGGAGCTGCAGGAGGGCTGGGGACTCCTGTCTTCATCAGGCCAGTCTGACGGCATCGGTGTCCTCTCCTGGGCGCTGCCTACCTACGGGTGCCAAGGGAAGGGTGAAAGCAGGGGCCAGCATGGGGTCAGCTCCCCCAACCTTTAGATGTTTGTGATGAAGGACTTCTTGAGACAGAGGTGGGATTTTTTGTGTTCAGCAGCTCTTGAGGGACTTCGTTAGAAGATTCTGTACAGAGAGAGGACAAACCCTGCTCTTCTCTTGGAGAGCTGACTCCTTTGGGTCTGGCTGCACACTCAGGACTGTCCTAGGTTGTACCTATGGTTGGAAGGTATCTCAAAAGCTCATCTGGCCCAACCTTTTGTGGGAAGGGAGCCCAGATGAGATGATCTAGGTAGGGACAGGGACATCCCTGCTTTTCTTTTTGGTGCTGCTTTCTTCCAGCTCCTTTAGTGCATTTTCAGACCTGGGTTTGGCACATTAACAGAGCTGGAGGAATGGCCTCCAACATCAGAGCCCTTCATCTGCTGCTTCTCTCTTGCAGGTCTGGAGTTGTCTCACTGTGTAGGGACCAACTCGCTGGGCCCTGTTGGGCCTTGGAGATCTGGGGGGCCCTGCAAGATGAAGAGAGTCCGCACGGTCTTCAAACCAGAGCAGCTGGAGCGGCTGGAGCAAGAGTTCCTCAAGCAGCAGTACATGGTGGGCACAGAACGCGTAGACCTGGCGGCAACTCTGCATCTCACGGAGACGCAGGTGAGAAATGGGGGAGCTGGGGATGGCAGCGTGGATCCTGCTCCTGGGTTTGGTCTGTGGTGGTTCACCTGCCGTGAAGTGCTGTGGGAAGAAGTCACAGTGAAAAGCGGGTCACTCAGCTGCAAGGTGACATGGAAGCCACCTGCCTGGAGGGATGCAAAATAGGTTTGGCCCAGGCTGCCCAGGGCAGTGGTGGAGTCCCCATCCCTGGAGGGGTTGACCAGCCGTGTGGAGGTGGTGCTGAGGGACAGGGGTTAGGGTGGACCTAGCAGTGCTCGGGGAACGGTTGGACTTGATGAGCTTAAAGGTCTTTCCCAACCCAAATAGTTCTGTGATGCTGTGAATCAGAACATCGTTTTCTTAATCCACGAAGTGAACAAGGAGCACAAACCTGATTGCTTTAGAGTTCAGGCTGGGTTGGACCAAGGTATCTAGCATTATGGTCCTCGGCATTAGGTGTCCTTTTGTGACACTGGATCTAAATATTTTTCCTGCTCTTCCCAGTAAGTTTTTGCTGCTTCCACTTCAAGCTGCTTCTTTATTGTGGAGAGGAGGAGCCACCCGATCTTCCATGGTGGACCCAAATTCAGCTGTGGAAAAGGGAGAGCAAAGCAAAGGTGGTGCTGTGGAGGACAGGGAGGGTGGGACCACCACAGGAGGTGTGGGGATGTCCTCACGCCCTCTGCCAGCTGCAGTTCTGGAGATGGGTTTTTTGGGGACGTCTCCCTCAAAAGCATGTGGCAATGGGCCCCCATTGGAAAGGAGAGACCTTGGAGTAAGCCGTGGTGCCATTTCTCTGCTAGGTGAAAGTCTGGTTCCAGAACCGGAGGATCAAGTGGAGGAAGCAGAGCATGGAGCAGAAAGCTGCAAAGCTGTCGCAGTTTGGGGTGATACAGCCGGCCACCGCCGACTCGACGGACAGCAAGGACCATGAAGAGGACACCGTGGACGTGGAGCTTTGAACAGCTGCTGACATTCCACTGCCACTGTTTCGTGAGCTGTGTCTGTTCGATGAAGATCCTGGGGACACAGAGGGCTGGGGTCCTTTGGTCCCGGAAAGACAGTACGCTCTCGATCTGAAAGTTGGAGCTACAGGCTGAGAGGAACCCCCCAAATATTGTTTGGCTGCTGTTTGGTCGCCATGTGCTGTAATTTCTGGCCAGTAGTCCTTGATGGTGGCATAGCTGTGGCAAGGCTTGTGGTGTCCTGGTTGCTCTTGAAGCACCAGGGCACACAGTGCGTTGTTGTCGTCAGGTGGTGTAATGTCTGGCCAGTAGTCCTTGATGGGGGCATAGCTGTGTCAAGGCTTGTGGTGTCCTGGTTGCTCTTGAAGCACCAGGGCACACAGTCAAAGAGGCTGGGGTGACAATCGGATGGCGTCTGGTGACTCTGAGCGTAAGGGTATTTGGACATGGGGTCACTTGCGTTGCCTGTGGCTGCGTGCTCGGAGGAGGGAGACCTGTGCTGGGAGGACAATGAACCCCTGTAGTTTTTCCTTGTTAACTTGACTCCCATGACAAAAATGCTTGGAAACCCATCTGCTCCCACCCACAGCCCATCCTTGCTCCTGCAACAAGAGGAACAGGGTCCGATCCTGGCCCTGGAACACAAGTGCCTCCTCTTGTCCTGTGCCTTGGTGTGTTTCTGCCTTTCTTTTGGCTTCCCAACCCCAGCAGGCAGAACCCGGTGGGTCTCGGTGTCTTCTGGCCTTGCCTTCCTTGGCCAAGGTGTAAAGGCAGCTTTCCAACACCTCTGGGGCTTCAGACGACCCCCTGCCCTGCGTCCAGATGTGCTGATTCTGGTGCAGACACCGCTTGCTCCCTTCTCTCTTCATTACAGATCCAGGTGCTGTGGGGAATGGCCCTGGAGTGTTCGTCCAGCCCATCTGGAACCACATGAGCACATCTGGAACCACCCGCCGCAGTCAGTGTTTGTGTTCCTGGTGGGCAGGAGGGCTTTGAGGGGCCAGGACTGAGGCACTCGATCCTCCTGGGCTGTGTGTGAAATGCTCTTAGGCCATGCTGACAGCGCCCAGGCTGTCACCTCCCCTTCCTCTGTTTGCCCAGGGTACCAGGCACCGTGTCCCAGTCAGCTCAGGATAATTTATTGCGTCTATCACTTTACTCTTATGTTGTTATTTATAGAAATAACTTTTTTCTCTTAATAAGCATCAGTTATTTATTTGCTTCTTAATAAAAAATCACTGTTTTAGAAAGAGGTGGGACTGGCTGGGGGGAGGCAGGGTTGGGCAGGGTGATTTCTTTTCCCTGGTTTCCATTCCTGACATGCCAATACTGATAAGAAAGCAGGTTTTTTTTTTTCCCCCGCCTACACTTGTGTGTTTGCTGGAAACCTGTTTGAGTTTGAGAGTTTTTTTCCTTACTGAATGGTTTTGGACAAAATAAAGGATGAAAAAAAGAGAAGTGTTAGTATTAATATGAAGATGTGACTGAATGAGGAATCATCATAGAATCACAGAATGGTTTGGGTTGGAAGGGACCTTAAAGATCATCTAGTCCAACTCTCCTGCCATGGGGTGTTTAGTCTGGAGAAAAGGAGGCTCAGGGGAGACCTTCTGGCTCTCCACAACTCCCTGACAGGAGGCTAGAGCAAGGTAGGGGTCAGTCTC
>NW_010419704.1:0-5580 GCF_000710305.1 Buceros rhinoceros silvestris | reverse complement strand
CCAGGAACAAGTGACAGGACGAGAGGAAACGTCCTCCAGTTGCTCCAGCGGAGGCTGAAGTTGTCCCTGAGGAACCATTTCTTCCCCGCTGGGGTTGTGCAGGGCTGTCCCAGTCTGCCCAGGGCAGTGGTGGAGTCCCCATCCCTGGAGGGGTTGACCAGCTGTGTGGAGGTGGTGCTGAGGGACAGGGGTCAGTGGGGACCTGGCAGTGCTGGGGGAACGGTTGGACTCGATGATCTTAAATTAATCTATGATTCTATGACTCTGCAGGATGGAAATTCGTGATGGAGTCTGAGGACATCAACACATCAGAGAACTAGGTGAGCAAGGGGTTACAAGGAGTGAGGTTCCAATTCCCACTGCACTGTTGGTGGTTCCCTCCTCTTGCAAACAAGATGGGCAACACTGGACTGAGCGTGGCGATGGGTGGAAAGCCATTGAAGATGTTGTCATTGGCAGCATGAACATCTTACTTAAATGAAATGTTGGCAAAAGGAGATGAGAAGCTTAGGTGGATTTTCCCTTGCTGACATCCCTGGCATTGTCAGCTCACAACCTTTCTGAGCCTGAAACCAGTGCAAGCTGGAAACAGGGAGTGCAAGAGTGCAAAAAGTCCAGATAAGGAGAAATTCTGACTGTCTTCTAGGACAAGTGGTGGGCAAAAGATTTCAGGGAAATAGTCTCAGAAAGAGAGGAACAGCTTCTGCGAATCTCTTTAGGAGGGGAAGAATCTGAGAGGAGAGGTGCACCAGCACAGCATGGCTCATTCATACCTTCACAGAGCCCCTAAAAATTTTCCAGCATGATGCAATGGAGTTAAAGTGACTATATGCAGGCTGGCAAATTTGCTTTCTCAGACACCTTCTGTGGGCCCCTTTGGAGGAGCCTAGAGCTCTCCAGGACCACCAGCTGAGGAGTTCTGCCAAACCTGGAGAGGCTCAGAGGTGCATTTCACTTATGCATCCAGCCTTTGAAGACGTAGCATTGCCTGAAGTTGTAGCCTCTCCCCAGCTTGATGGTAGCGGCCAACAGGTAGAGACTTGAGAGCGAGCTGGAGAGTTGTAAAATTAGATGCTGTTGGCTTAAATCATGCTTTAAGAAGTGTGTCCCCAGGCAGCATTGAGAGGAGGCTCCTGGAAGCGTGAAGCATGGTGAGGGATTTGAGCCCTGGAGGAAGTGGGATGGCAGAGGTGGGAAGCTGTTCCTGGAGATAATGAGATGCAGGGGAGGCCACACAGCAAGCGCTGTGGGTCCTGGCTTCCTCTGTTCATCTGAGGCTGAAACGACTGTATTAAAGGGAGAGAAAAAGGATGGGTGTAGGGCTGTTTCCTTCCAAGACCTGGTGGCCACCCCACAGGAGGACAGCTGTAGTGCTGAGAGTGAGTAGGTGGTGGCTGTGGGCAAGCAACTGAGGAGGAGCAGGTCCCAGAGAAACCTCTGGGATTTGGGGTACAGCTCCCAGGGACGTTGCACTGTCTCCGCCCATGAAAATTTTCATGAGCAGACTGAAAACAACCCTGAGTAACCTGGTCTGTCCTCATGGCTGACCCTGCTTTGAGCAGGATGTTGAAGTAGAAGCTTCCTGAGGTCTCTTCCAGCCTGCATTTCCCTATGATCCTAAGATATATCCAGACTGTTTCCCCTTTGTTGAGTCTTTCCAGAGCATCCAGGAGGTTCAAGAAGCCAGCACATCACTCCAGACAATTATTTCCTGTCTTTCATCAGATGGAATCCCACACTGGAAAACTTGCCATTGCCAAACAGCTTTAGAAAAAGAGGTCTTTAACCTCCAGAGTCACATGGTGAGGGGGTAGATGAGATCTGAGTGTTATTTCACAGAGCCAGACAGAATGAAACCATGGAAATGATGCTGGACAGGAATTTAGAAAAAAAAAAATTATTTTTTTCGTCAAGGAGTGTCATACTGTAGCACCTGGAGATGTCCCAGACCATGTTGGGATTAAGAAACCACGACACTAATTTGTTCTCAAGGACAGTGGTTCCCCCATCTGGCAGCAAACATCTCTCTGCTCCAAACACCATTGGAGAAGTCAAAGGCAATTCAGCAACGACCACCAACAGCACCAAATTCCCAACTTGCGTGGAGTTGGCCATTGCAAACTGAACATCTAATAAGCCTCTTCCAGTTTATAGCCACCCTCAGCCTCACCTTGCTCTTCCTTTACCAAGAGCAGCGGCTGTAAGGAAAGAAGCCCGGGTAACCCCGGGTCAGCACAGCTGTTTTTATGGTACGTTTCCTGTGCTTGCAGGATCTCAGTGTCTCATGTCTCCATTACGTCCTGCATCTTCGCCCCATGTTTCATGGGCGCGTGGTGCCAGATTCACGGTGGTGTAAACACGCAGCCTTCAGCTCGCTGGAGAACTGACTCACCTTTCTGTTTTCTTTGACTTGGGGGCTGCCTTTTGCAGTGAGAACAAACCAGTAATTTAAGGGTAGGAGAAATCTTAGTATCTCTTCTCCCAAAACAGCACTTGAGAAGAGCTAAGATCTTTTAGCCTGAAGAACTAAATAAATGGAATAGGAAGGGGTTTTATCACCTTCAAAATGTATTATTTAATTATTCCTCCTGAGGTAAGAAGTGGGAAACTTTTGTTACAGTCTTGGTTTATCCTTGTCTGGCACTTTTCATAATTTTTTTCATGAAGAGCTCTGTAGGCTGCAAGTTTTGTTCTCAGTATGAACATCCGCTGCTCTTGGGACGCTGCCTGGAGGGTGGACTCTGCTGAAACATTTATGGGATCCCATAAATGCAACAGGATCCTGTAAATCTGAACAGAAGGGAGGAAGAACAATACTTGTGAAACACAGCAGGGGGCTATCTTGGTTGGTTGCCACCCAAGCATGGCACACTTCGTTTTTTCTCCCTAAGAAATATGAATTATGTCCTTAAAAGTGCTGTTGCGGTGGGAAAATGGCTCCTCGTGTTTTTGATGCTACACAGGGATAGGAATAAAAATAACTGAAGGCCCCAAAATATGTGTCCCTGTCTCATCGGAAGCTGGACGCTGACAGTGGGATTTGTGTGAGCCATAAACCTTTCGTGTTTGATTTTATTTATGGCTGTTGTGCTGTCACTGCTACCAGTTACCAGCTGCATCCCAGCCGTGCCTGACACCACAGCATGAGCCAGAGCTGGAGGGTGACTCTACCCAGTCAAACACGAGGGATGGGGACAGGTCTTCCTGCTGGTAAACTGTGGTTCCACCATGCTGGAAAGTCCTCCAGCCACCAGCCCCAGGTGAGACGTTTAGGCATTCCTCATGGGTGGTGGAATGGAGGACCTCTCTAGGTGCATGTCTCGGGGTGAACAACAGCTATTTTTAGTCTTTATTTCTCCAATGTTGTTTTTTCCATCGGTGCAGCAGGGATTTACTAAAAATAAAGAGGTATTCACAGGAGCGAGGGCGAAGGCAGCTGTTTCCATAGGCAGATGCCAATGTTGAGGTACCCAAGCTGAAAACATGACAAGAGCGAGCCCTATCAGGTCAAGCGAACACAGACTTAACCCAGATTTGGTGGTTTACTGTTGGACAAGATCTAGGTCAGAAGGACCCACCATCATCGGCTTTCCCCTCTTTCCGAAGCACACTGCTTTCCCCTTCCTTTCTTTGGCAATTGTTATAGATTTCACTCAGCTTTTGCAACCTTCAGAACGTGGAACAATAGTGGGACAGCAAAGCTCAGGAAGCCGGAGAGCAGGAACAATAGTTGATGTTGTGTCCTTTCCCAGCTCTGCTGCCAGGCACCCCTTCCCCTTCCACATCACTCCTTCTCCAGGAAGTCTGACCTCTCCGATTGGTGTTTTCCAGGCTGTTGATCTGCACCCAAGGACAATGCAAGGCTGCGGGTAACAGCTTGGTGCAACGCACTGCTGGTGCAAAATGTCTTCCCGTGTTGGCTGGACAAAGAGTCTTGGGGGCAAAATTGCACTAAGTCCTGTCCTGGGAAGATCCCTTTCCCCTCTCCTCTCACTGTGTTTCTGGGGCTTTGGAGCTCTGCAGACCCCTGGGCAGGCACACGAACACCCCTGTGGTGAGGGATCACGGTCATCGGGGTCCTGGCTGCATGACAAGGAGAAGATGGAAGGAGCCAACACAGCACCCCGATGGTTAAGGACGGTGCTTGTGGCAGGGCAGAGACAGCAAGGACACGCTGAAGGATGTGTCACCTTCCCTACATGAGCGCTGGATGCAGAAGGAGCCTGGGAAAGCCTTTCAGAGGCTGGTGGTCCACGGGCTGGGATGGGGGCAAGCTGCAGGAGCTCTGCAGGAGACTGTCCCCTTCAGCATATGACAAGAGAGGCAGGAGGGACACATTTTAGAGGCTTCCTGGAGGGAAGCCAAGGGGTTTTAGCAACACTGACAAACACCGAGGTGTCTGTTTTTCCTCTCAGTTCCTACTGCTGGTGTTGCTTAGCAAAGCTCATTTCAAAGCATGTCCAGGGGCTCAAGGAATAGGGAGAGCTTGGGATGGAGACGGTGCCAGCTCCCTGTCAGCACCGGAGATGGGGCTGGGTGGTGTAACTCATGGCTTCGGGACATCTGAGCTTTATTGATGAGGCCAGATAAAACACATCCCAGTTGCCCTGGGGCAGCTGGGTCATGGCCCAGTGTATTTATCTTGTCTCCTGCAGTGAGCAAAGTCCAATTTGAGTTTGGAGGGAAAAAAAAGAAATACCACTTTGGAATGTGTTCTCACCTGCACTGAGCTGCGAGCGAGGTGAGCGTGGGGCACAGAGCCCTCAGTCGCTCCTCGTGTGGCCCCACATTTGCTTTGGGGTCCACTGCAGGGCGAAAAGGAGTTTGCTCTTCGCAGCCCACGTCTCCATCACACCCAACGGCCTCAGATTTAGAGCTTGATGCAAATACCAGCATAATTAAAATATGGTGCAGATGAGCAGTCTCATCTCGCTCTCCACCAGGGATGAGGAGACAGGATGATTAACGGGGACAGCAATGAGTGCGGAGAGCTTGGCTCTCACGGATCGATTTGGGTTTCCTCAATGCTTACTCAAGCGCTTGTCATACCATGGGGCATCCTTCCTCTTCCCCCGGGTTACAATGACGAGGCAGGAGGATGCAGGAGGAGAAGGATGTTCTCCCCAGCTGGGGGGATGCAGGATTAATAGGTTTCAAGCATGGTTCATTAAATCCCAGCTCCAGGTTGACCTGAGTCCTTTAATTGTAGATATTTGGAGGTGTTTTATGTGCGGGACCCAAAATCCCTGCTCCGGCAGCACGGTGCTGGAAGCCGGGTGTGCTAGCTCCTTTATTTCAGTCATGATGCAACACGCAGACCCAAGGGGATGGCGGAGAGATGCAATAACAGGAAGATGGGGAATACTGGGGAAGGTGGGGTGGAAGTCCGGGGCTTGTGGTGAGCTGGGCAGGACAGGGCAGGATGGAGGAGGCGAAACTGTGTTTGCAGGAGGGGCCGGGGGCTCTGCTGTCCTCGCACCCCAAATTTCTGGTGTAAAGCGAATAAAAGGCATTTGTGAGGGCGGTTGTGCTGGGACCAGGACACGGCCGGCACAGAGCGCAGTGATGTGCTGGCTGGAG
>NW_010419703.1:29463-32462 GCF_000710305.1 Buceros rhinoceros silvestris | reverse complement strand
ATACCATTGGCCTCCTGCTCCTCCATGACCCGCATCTGCTATCCAGCACCTCTCACAGTTACCTGCTGGGGAAGAGCACACCAGGTCAGGCCTTAGAGCAAAGGCTGGAACTGCGTGGGTTTAAGGATTTCAGGAGAATGAATAAAAAAGCCCAGAGGTTAAATGTTAAGCTGAGTGAGGACCAGTTGAAGCTGATTTATAATAACCACTCCCAATTTCCAGATAAATAACAATTCTTAGTGGATTTGTCCAGTTTCTTGGATAAGTAGTGAATAATTGGATCTAGTTCAAATATCGATGCAGAAGATTACTTGCCTCTATTAAGTAAACACAAACATGTTTTGCTGGGAGGCTGAGACTGAATTATCTTGTTACTTTCCTTACAAAACCCTTTTCCCCAGTCATGGCTGACATTTGTCCTCAAAAAGGAAGCTAAAGTAATTATTCTAAACAATAGACTTGCTAAACGCCATCTTAGCACAGAAGTTTGAGTTCCAAATGTTGTTGCTGATCCTTCTTGCCAAGCCAGGCATACGGTTCTTTGACAAAACTATCACTTCCAGGTTTTCGTTTTGCTTTATTTCACATATGTCAATTTGAAACTGTTCCATTTATCTCCACAGGAAAATACAAGCTTCTCCCTAGTTGGTAAAAACCTCTTTTCCATGGGTAACGGTAATTTTTAATTCTGCCACCAGGGAAGATCATCATTAGCTCCAAAGCCCTGCTCAACCCAAGCTTTTGCTGAACAGAGGAGCTCTGACGCAAGGCAACGCTTCCGTTTCCATTAAGCTGTGCCTCAGAGGCCACGCAGATGGAGCAGCAGGACTCAGGATGTCTGCAGCGGTTTTTGCAGCAATTCCCAGCCCTCTGTCTGCAGCCAGCTCTGGCATGTCTCCTTGCTTTGCTGCTGACAAGCCAGACACTCTTGTCCTGGACAACACCCCTACACTTTGCTGTAAGCTAGTGTCACCCCACCAAATATATGAAAATAGCTTCGCTTGGGGATTAGAGCTCTGGCTGCCATGGCCGAATCCTCGCTTAGAAGCACATAAGGTCAGGCCTCCCGCCGTGGGTGGGAAGGTGGTGGCCCTGTGACATGGGCAGAGCTGCAAAGACAGAGCCAGCCCAGCGGGCACCCGGGCTCTCGGAGCAGTGCAACCGGGTGAGGTTATAGCAACACAGCTTGGCTTTGGAATTACTTTTAGGTGTTGCAAAGGCCAAGGCCAGGTCTCCAGCAGATATTCCTTGTGTTTTACTTGTTTTGATACACACGAGGTTTCTTAGAGAACAGAACAGTCTCATAAAAGAGTTAATGAAACCTCTCAGCCGTAACATCCCAAAACTGCAGGAAATGCTGGAATAGTAAAAATAAATATTTTCATAAAAGCAGGGTATATGTTGTGCCATTGTCTGAAGCTGGCAGACCTCATCTACAAGCTCTCTTAAAGAGCACACTTGTGCTACACTTTGCTGTTTGACGAGAAGGGCCAAAGTTCTGTAAACAGAGACAAAAGCCTAAGAGCATGTGCCCAGGCTATCACAGCCTCAACAGCACGTCCTTGTCCTCGCAGGGGCTGGGTGCCTGTCATCGCCAGGATGACACCAGTTTCTACAGGAGCAGAATAACTAACATCAAAGAGGACAGTAACATCACAACACAGCAATCCACAGAAGCTGGAAACACCCACGTCTTTTTCCTGGGGTGGCCAGACAACACAGAGCTGTGCGAGGGCACTTTTCCTGATGCTTTTCAGCAAGTTGGGATTTTTTTAGCCCAGATTCAGAACGGATCACAAGCCATCTCTATGCACGTACCTCTTTCCTGTTGCACAGAGATGGAAGACTGCAACCCTGCTCCATGGCGTGCTGCTGCTCTGTCCCAGAGAGCTGCGCAACCACACCTACAGCCCCCGCACTGGTCAGAAAAGGAGCAGAGAATAGGCGAGCATCTAGAAAAGGAGAGTAGCTGGTAGGCCGGTCATGGCTTGGGGAGGTGCTTCATGAGGTGCTGAGGACCCAAATCAGAGGCAGGTTTTATAACCTGGGAGCCAGAGTACTGCTTTAGTTAACAACCAGCTCTTTGTAGCTACTCCTGCTTTAAGCTGTAGCTGCCTGCAATAAGTAACTGAGCGGGAAGCTCAGCCAAGGACTGCTGTTAAGCTCTGGAGTTTTGTCCCGTCTGGATCCAGAGCTAGATAGAAAGCTGGAGCAGGCTGAGGAACTGCTGATAAACAAGATGATAGAAGGACTCAGTCCTGCACTCCGCACGGAGAGTGTGGTGGGCGGGTCAGAGACGCGCCGGCAGGTCTGTGCGTGGCCTTGGCTCCGATGCAAAGCACTCTCCTGGCTCGCGAATGGCACCTGGGAGAGGTTCAGCTCTGTGGAGCAGAGAGAAGAACTGCGCTCAAAGAGGAAATGTGCAAATTAAAGCTGTAACTGGATGAGGCTATGAGTATAGCTTGCCTTTAGATTATTTACGTCCCGTGTGCTTAGTCTTGATCATACTTACCGCAGCGAGTACTGCCCAGGACCGGTTAAGCTCCGAGCCGGTGTGGTTGAGCAATAGCCTTCGGGGCAGTGGGGTCTCGTGGCTGCTGTGAGCAGGTTGGAAGGGAAGTGTCAGCAGAGTGGCTGTGGCTTTGGGCTTGCTTCTGACTCACACGTGCTATTTCAGGATGATTACAGGACAACAGAAATACACAAAGAAGTCATACTTCTGGTTTTCATTTTTTGGTTATTTTTAATGCATCTTTGCCTGATGTGTTGTCATGGCTCTTAATGTCTCTACTTTTCTGCAAGTGGAAGCTCCACAGGGACCCTCTGAGCACCTATTGACTCTGCCTGACGCTGTCACCCAGAAAACAGATGGGACAATGCTCGGATTTGCAGGTGTACAGCATGCCAGGGCCAGCCCCAGAGCAGACACCTGCCCCTTCTTCCTCCAGAGCAGCGGCCGGGTGCCCTCACGGGCAACGCTGCAGGCAAGGACCCTGGAG
>NW_010419703.1:26728-29355 GCF_000710305.1 Buceros rhinoceros silvestris | reverse complement strand
GCTGGTCTGCTCTGGAGCATGCCTCTAGGGCTGCTCTAAGCAACAGCAGGAACATAACCGGTGTCTGATCCCTCCTGAGTCGGGAACTCCTATCTGGGGAGCTACAAGTGTTCATGGGCTCGTCATTTATTCATCCATTGCAAATGTGAGTACTTGGATCGATCTTGCAGCTTCTGGGGGTACTGCAGATCTGCTGAGTTAGCGGATCTGTAACTGTGTACACTCCTAGCCCTCAGCAAACACAAGTTAAAACTCGTGACAGTGCTTTGCCTGGCTGATGATCCTTGAATGTACGCAGCTCGCTACTGAATCATTCCACGGCTGCGTTGCATGACCAGCACTCTGGTTTCTGTTTGCTCAGGCGCCTGTTGGGAGGTCAGCGAGCACCGCAGTGTGCTCAACACCTCCCAGGGTAAACTCTTTACCAACACTTTAAATAAAGTGACATTTGGATTGAGAAACTCATTTCTTTTCATGGGGAAGAAGTTTGCACAGCAAACAAAGAGGAGAAAAATAGATTCACACTTCATTTATGTGAAGACATGGAAGCTACAAATTACTGTTCTGCTGTCTCATTGCTTGAAATGACAGACTTCGAGGGTTTTTTACGTAACAGATTCAAATGTTGGCTCCTGAGTCCATATTTAGACACTGCTCAAGTTTTCAGAGTACAAAACACCCAGAATTTCCCACTGAGGTCAGACAGGATGTTTCTGGGGCGGAGAGAGAACCAAGATGCCCATTGTTTTTATATAAACAGAATAACTACAGGAGAGGATTCTAACTTCTGTCTTGTTAATTTTGTAGTTATAGTCTGGAAGAAGCTTCCTATTCTGAGCTGACCTTGGAAAAATGTGTTGAGAATATTTTCTGCTTTCCATATCAGGAAATGTTATTTGCAACAGAGTCTTTTTTTTTCTTTTCAAAAAGAAAAAAAAAAACCAAATCATGTATCAAACTGGAAACTAAGAACTTTATTTCGTGTTTTAAAAGAAAACTAGAAGTTCTTATGTATGAACCTTCTTTTTCACAGTGAAAATACTTTAGTCCAGTGTCCAGCTAGTTCTGTGTTTAAGTGTTGTAACTTGGTTAGAAGAAGCCTAGGTAATGCACAACAGTAATATGTTTTTGTGCCTTTGCCATCACACACGCCAAGACTGTAAGCGTTAAAACACTTCAGCATTTTTGGCAGGAGCAGTCCCTCTGCGCTATGGGAAGGAATCTCAGGGATCGGTCCAAGCAGTGGGAACGAGCTGGCTTGCAGAGAGACCCATGCCAAGCCTGTCACCTGAAGCCTGAATCACCACATCAGCATCACTTCAGCGGCAAGTCCTAGGCTGTGAGGGCAGGAGCAGTCACAGGAGGGTCTTGCTGAGCCTGAGGCTGGGGATGATGGATCTCCGGAATGCCCATGGCAGTGACACCCAGCTGAGTATACCCTGAGCCGCACCCAGACCAGAGCGACGAGACACCTTCAGGTAGAGGGGCACAGGGAATGACGGCTAACACTGCCTGGCATTGATGCGAGAGCCCTGCCTGTGAATATCCCCAGGCAGGGAGGAGGGATCAGCCGCCAAGAAATCCCTGTGCCCCATCCCAGCTGTCTCCATTCAGCCTGTATCCAGAGCTAAATCACAGCAGTTGCTCTGTAGCCTTATGTTCTGCTCCCCCAAGAGGGGGCATCAAGAAAAGGAGAGTACTCCCATGGGTCGAAATAAAACCAGGTTTATTGAAAGAGCCAAACCAATACCAATATAAAGTATTCAAAGTTATACTTGGCCCAGCAGACATACAGCAGTCAAAACAGGAAGGCAGCCCCCAGGACCAGAATGGTGAACAGCCCCTCAGGGCAGGGCTAGGAGACGTGACACAACATGACACCCTCATCCTCTGCAAACTTCTTCCTTTATACTGAGCACAATATTTATGGTCTGGGATACACCTGACCCAGCTGAGGTCAGCTGCTCTGGTGACTCGAAGCTGCTAGCAGCCTGCAGATGATGGCCAGCCTGTGATTGTATCTCGACGAAAGCAGGACACCAGCCCAGATGCTCCATGGACTCCTGTGCCCCTCTGTGGGTGCTGCGCTACCTTGGCTACCACCTCCTGATCCCATGTACGCCACGGCAAGGCATGAGCTGCTCTGAGACTAGTCAGACAGCAGGTTGCTGCCTTGTTTTCTCGGTAACACCATCACCCCACATGCTTCTTCAGAAGGTCGCATGGCTACTACATGAAGTCAATATAAGACATGGTTTTAACCGGCTGGATTCAGCACAGAAGAATCATATTAGCAGTATCTAAGACAGCCACCAAGTGTTCATCTCAGCCAGTTAATTCCTGGTCTGTGCTGTATCTTCGTCAGCTGTTGTAGCAGACAGATTTTCCAGAGAGCGTGGGTTGGGAAAGAGGCTCAGAGCTGCAGAGCAGAGGCATAGTCCAACATTGTGAGAAATGCTGAATCATTTTGCAACAGGATGTGAACAATTTTTCTCTTGCTTGTATCATTTCATCCCAGAATCGCTGTGTCACTATCGCACAGGTTTTGGGCTCCAAGTCCTAGGAACTGTGAATTTGAAGAAAACTTCAGCTGACACAACTATCTTCAAAAGGTTTTTGCAATAAAC
>NW_010419703.1:5635-26603 GCF_000710305.1 Buceros rhinoceros silvestris | reverse complement strand
CACTCTTTCTAGTCTTGTATGACTTGCTCCAACCCCAAATGGGGTCCAGAGTTGCTCCAAAAGTTCTGGGATGTTCCGATAAACACACTGAGTTGTTCCTACTGACTTGGCACTTTTTACCTAGATGTAGTTACTACCTGCACAGACTCATACCACCAACAAGCCGGTGATGGCCTGGCTCCTAAGAAGTCCTTGCTCACAGTATTTAGAGAAAAATCTGTCATCGGTGCTGCAGAATCCAGACCAGCCCAGGAGTTCTCCCGTGTTTGAGACATGTGAAGAAAAGTCTCGTTAATAATAAACTATACAAGTCTTATTGCTGTTAAAAGGAGGGTGTTGAATGGAACTCGCTGAACTGAGTAGATGGCATCGCGCACACTGAGGAACGTTCAAAGGAAAGGATACAGGATGACATCCCCTGGAAGGTGTCAGTGTGGGCTGAACCTACTCACTGAGCGCCTTCTGCATCCAGTTGTCGCTGCTGATTGTTCTGTGAACTATTTCGTAAAGGGCCAACAGCCTCTCTTTCTGTTGCCGTTGATGTGATGGGAAAATGTACCTTCTTCCTGAATTGTCTTAATGATTACCTAGCCTCATGGCTAGTTATTTGCATCATAATTTCAATTTTCCCGTTCTAGGTAAATTTTAAAAGTGTTTGTTCTTGAAAATGCATCCTGATGTAGGGCAGTCTGTGATGGAGCCATCCTCCCTCCTTCTCCGGGATAAATAAACTGCTCAGCTCCATGCTCTCATGCTGAAGGTATGTTTCTGGATTGCAAGTAATTTTTGTGGCTCTCTTTTGAACCTCTTCCAAGCATTGAGCATCCTGGAATACATTTACATCAGAATGGGAGATGCTGGATGTTCTTTGCTTGTTTCTCCCCTTTCTAATCCCTCAGCTTTGTAGAGCAAACTTCTGCTTCATATGCACAAGTGACAATCCTTCACGGATCTCAAGTTCAAGTTACTATGAATTAATTTGTGTGAGAAAAGCTATCTGACCATGATCTGAGTCACTTGTATGCCTAGCAGGGAGCCGCTTTGTTTTCTAAGGAGTTTCCACTGAAAAGGGGAAAAGCATTTTAAAGCAGGACCTAAGGCTGACAAGGAGGTTTAAAACTGCGCCAGCACAAGGTCTGGGTTTGCGGCAGTCTAGACACAGGCTGCCACATCTTGCAAGGGTGGCTGGAAAGCACCATGGCTTCAAACCAGAGCAAGCCACCATCAGTCAACAATTTTACTCTTTTTTTTGTCCCGTTACCCAAGGAAATAGTTCAGAGCAATGGAGTTTACCCAGATCCACCAAATCACCTACCTCAAGCACTGTCCGTCCGCTCCCCTGTCATTTGCCTGCTTTACTAATAACCTGTTCTCAGTCACGCGTGTGACGGAACTGGTCGGGCAGCCACAAGCATCATGACGGGGTAAGCTCGGCTCGTCCAGTCTCAGCCCACTGGGACGGATGGCAACGGGCAGGGAGTGACTGCCCCAAGCTGAATGGGGCTGGTGATTCAATGTCCTCTGTTATTTCAATCCCACATTTCAGGAATCAGAAATGCTGGTCGAGTATCTTAGCCTCCTTGTATTGCTTTTATTTACACTGCTACCTAGTACAGGCGGATGGAGAGGGTATACTGTAGGAAAGACAGTTTTGATCGTTTCCAACAGCCACAGAAAAGTGGTCCAGGGGTTGATAAATTTCCAGAAAAAGTGCTCCCCTGAGGAAAAAAAACCCAAACCCTTAGCCACCTGACAACACATTTTGAAAATTTTCAGCTCATTAGTGAGAAGATGACTATACTGGCATCTGCGGAATTAGTTAATACTGATCTTCCATCACTTTTAAATCTCATTTCCTTTTACTTCTTAGCAGGAACCCATAGCAATTACTTGCAGTGATGGTATGGTACCTTCACTGTAGTTTTTTTCTGCAGTAATTCTCAATTTTTGAGGATATTTCAGCTTGTTTTTAGGATAAGCCCCTTTCAGATTTGTTCATGGAGTAAATGGGGACATTTTTTTCTTCACCCAAAGTCTGTGTGGAGGCAGGAAACTTGGAGCATGCATCTGTGGGCAGAGCTGGTGACTGTAGAGTCAAAACTCACATTTACCCTACTGCAGAACGGAGTTGCACAGCGATGATTTTTTCCCACTCACATCTGCCCATCTGTCAAGATGATACATGCCCATGACAGCTTAATGATCAAGCCTGACCCCGAATTTGTGAATAAAACATCATGTCCAGCAGGTTTTACAGCAGCACAGCAGAATTAGGAGGCAGCAAGCCTGTCTGCAGCGCATGCAGGCGATGGTGAGCAGTCCCTTGAGGCTTCTCCTCTCTCTCTGTCCTCAACTTTGTTTCTATGGAAGGAGGAAAGTGTGCAAAGATATTAAAGTCCTTCTGCAAGGTAAAAGTGTGGTTACAAAAATGTTGAAAAACAGGAACCCTTTCATTACATTAAGCTAAACCAAGACAGAAAGTTTGTATCGCAGAGTGCTTCTCATAATGCATCTTTTTTTACCACAGCACAACACAGTTTGCTCTCAGCCTGTCAGTCACAGAAGCATCCTTGCTGGTTTCTAGTTGTTCCAGTGACACAGCTGGGTCTAGCAGCCACTGCAGGCTGTGTTGTCTCGCCCTCCTGGAGCACAGCACCCTCCGTGGTGAGAAAAGCACTTTACAGTAGACTGTATTCCCGCAGCCAAGACTTATGACATCTCCATAAAAAAAAGCTGACCAATGTTGTGGCATATACTGGAAATGTTTCCCTGCTGTAAACTGGTGCTGCTTCCTTGCCTCAAGGAAAGATTTTCTCTTTCACAGCAGACAAATACTTGTACTTTCACAGTACAAAGAGCCTCCAGATGTGATGACATGGATTTGCACCACCAGCACAGAATCTCATCCTAAAAATAGAAAATGTCATAGAAGATGGGTGAGCTCCTAGAAAAACGTGACACTTGGAGAAAATCCAGTTGATCTGGTAACAGATTAAGACTGTCTGAACTGGTGGTAGGTCTCAGTTTTGGATATACAGAGCTGCTGTGGACACCACACGATGAGTCTGGGAAGTTGGGGATTTCCATTTGACTCAGATCTCTCCTACAGCATAAACTGATGGTGTACGAACAATTTGCGTGATCTGATGCTGCAAAGGTTCGCTTGAGATGATTTGTTCAATGAAGTGCGTCACCTTGTCTTGTCCCATTTGCACAAACACTCATGCACACGGGGCTTTGCTCGCAGTAGTGCTCACAGTGGCTGCTGCTCTGACAAGTCGGGCATTTGTGAGGCAGAAGGGACAACGGTTACTACATTTCTTCCAGTGTAAATGGGGTCAGACTGCTTCATGTTCACTCCATGCCTGGCTGCTCCCTTCTCTTCTCTCCCGGAAACTCTTACCCAGAGACAGGCCAGTCCAACCACACAGCAGCTCACAAACAACTCACCGTCTCCAATGCACAGTTCTTTTTTTGAACAGTTACCAACAACAAATGCATCAATAAAAAAGTACATGCTCATTTGTGGGTAACTCACAGGCAGCGAAAAGCCGGCCTTACGTGGCCTGGTAAATTGTTTGCAATGAATAATTCAACCAGACAAAGTCCATTTGCTGATAACGGGAAAGGAGATGCGCTAGAGGCAGCAACGTGTTGTCAAGCCAAGATGAAAATGAAAGGAAGAAGTAGGGCACTCTGCTGCCTTCCCTCTCTCCCCTGCATTAATACCCAAGGAAGTTTAGACCCTTTGAAAGCCTAAGAGCTTTTGCACTCTGTCAGGAAACTCCAGAAATAAAAGAGAGGGCGCTGTGTCATCCTGTTCTGTCCTTGGGACTCTGGGGCGTGCACAAACACACACTCCCTGTTACAGCACGTTTCCATCGAGGCGGTGCCCGAAGGCTCCGGTGGGGCTGGCTCGCGCCGCATGAGGGGCTGAGCACTATCTCCCCCCAAAGCTGCTGAGGCTGAGGGTGACCCCCGAGCACACAAGGGCTGTGCACACCAGCAGCGGGTGGGACCTGTCCTCACTGCAGCTGTCAGGCTTCAGCCCAGCAGCAGGACCATGCAAACACTAACTAATTTCAAATGCACTTCAGAGAAATTTAGGAGCAGCTGGTGATTAAGGGGATGGAATTATCACAACAGGTTTCTTAGTGTTGTGCGTGACGTTATCAGCTGGATGCGATACGCTGCCCGCCAACTGAATCAGCCAAGGCCATGGCTGGCATTAGGGGAGCTGCACGTTTCTGACCCAGTGCTGGTCAAAGTGCTGCCTCCACTTGGAAACGAATATTAGGAAAACGGGCTGAGTGTCTGCAGGACAGCATGACCGGCCTGTGAAGAAAGTGCTGCGGAGAGCTGAGATTTTTACAGAAAAGCTTCCAGCTTTTCTTTGCCCTCTTTTCAACTTTCACTTGAGCTGTAATACTTGGCGTAATCAGATAATTTAAGGGACATCTCAAGTAAGTCAGAAGGTACATTTCTGTGTGCTTGCTACATTTCAGTCTCAAAAGATGTGAAAAATAAACTTTCTGTGTTCCATGTACTGCACTGTCACCTTTCTTGTGACAACATGCTTCTACTGTCATGTCTCACGGTGCTGAGGGCAGTGGCGTCTGGGCTGCAGGGAATGTGAAGACTACGTAACTGTGGAATGCTCCTGTTTTGGACCATGTGTGTTGAGAAGGAATATTTTGCTATCACACCTCTGCAATGGGGAGTGAGATACAGGCCAGACCTTGGTGTGGGACAGGAGTTCAGGCAGAGCTCTCTCCACAGCTGATGGCTAGGAGTTTTCCCCTAGCTATGCCTCAGTCTTGTTATCTGTTCCTCGGGCGCAAATATTAATATAAAGTGTTTGAGAACCACTGAGGAAATCCCCTTGATAAGATGGGAGGTTGTTATTAAAACATTTTAAATTCCTTCATGACTGTTGTCAAACCCTGTTTTGCAATGTTTATTAAATGTTTATTAACGCCTCCTTCTCTTGGTGGTGCTGCTGCAGCCCCAGCTCCTTGCTTTAATACTCTCCCCGTCATGCTCCCGCCTCCTGCGATCTGCCACTGCAGTCCACCGTTGCCTATATACCCCACGGGTCACCTAACCATACGGATGTCTTAATTTTTCCTGGCTGATCCTTGCTCCAGGGACTAGTAGAACAAAGTATCACTTGGGAAAAGACCTCCTTCAGTTCTCCTCCCGATACCTGGCGATGGCTGGACTGATTCTATTCACCTTCCCCAGAGCATTAACTCCTTTGCTGTGTTTCTTGCTGCCCGGTTCCAGAACGCTGCAGCCCCTCTCAGCCGCTGATGGTGCATTTCAGTACATGCGATTTCAGCACTGCGGACTATTTTGGGCAGAGGATGCATATATGTCTGCCCTCCAATGAGTAATGCACTGTGTGCACAGCGGGGTGAGCTAATTATTTTTTTCATGAGGGCTGGCAGTGATTGCCGACTTCCTGTCCTGCGGAGATGAGAGTGGAAGCACCAGTGCCTCCGCACCAGAGCCGGCCTCCGACCATTGCTGCTGTTTGTTATTCACACACCAGAGACCAAGACTAATGGTGGTTATTAGATACGTTATTCAAGAGAAGGAGACAGAAATTGCATTAAACAGAGTGCAGCGAAACCGTTCAACAAAGGGCAGCTTTCTTCAAAAGCATTTTAAACATCTTAGTGCACTGCTGGGATGCCTAAGATGCTTCTGAATTTGCTGTATGTATGTATTCCTTACAGGAGCCAGTCTTTTCCCTTGCAGGGCACAGGGATTGGAAGCACTTGAGAGCAACGAAAGAAGGCCAGTTCATTTAGTGACAAAACACGGGTTGGTGTTGTGAGATCCAGAAATAACAAACCATTTTTGAAGCACTACCAGTCAGAGGCCAGAAAAGGCACATCAGCCTTGCATGCTACCTGAGGCTGCCAGTTTACCTGTCTCCAGGAGATGGGTAGCAGATCCTGGCTCACGTCTTTCAAGAGTCAGTATCTCACCAGCCCCGTTCCTGACCTTGCCACGCAGCGCATGGTAGCCAGCACAGAGGACTGCGTTGCTCAGCTCCCTCCACCCACGGCATCCCGTTTCCCCAGCTGCCTTTCCACACTGCTGGTGCTCCTTGTAGATAGATGGGGATCAAGGTGATCTGCCAGAGTAAGACTGCAAACCTTGTTCAGTTGCACTTGTTCTCAGTCAGGATTTATGTATCCGGCATGCTAATTGCTTGGCCTCTGCTTTCTCTGTCACCATTAAAATTAACGGACCTGTGAGGGTGACAGCAAAGAAGAGAGCACTCAGCATCTATTATACTGGCTAAGGAAGAAAGCTATGGCAGAACAGGATCCTCCCTCCAGGCCTGCAAAATGCTGCGTCCCTGTTTGCCTCTGAGACAGCCCAGCGAGGCAGACTCTTCTCAGAGAATCTAAACTTACTGCCCCGACCTTGCAGTGCAGGAGAAGCTGCTGTTCTGAGCCACTTGCCTAATCTAAGCCTGAGGACAAAGCTGTCACAAAGGGGTTGATTTGCACTGGGAATTGGCAGGGACAGTGCGGCACCCCGACACCCAGTGCTTTCCCCAAGCCGCATGTCCACGGGGAGAGCAGGATGGCACCAGCTCACTGCAGTGGCTGGTGTCCCGTGGGTACGGCCATCACAGTCACCTTCCTCGACTGCTTGCAGGACAAGTACACGGTGTTCTCCTGCTCCCGACACCACCTCTGCTCTGCTATTTCCTTCAATTAGTCGGACAGCAATTTCCCAGCTGGAAGCAGCTCCCTCACACCCAGCCCTGCCGTGTTCAGGGCTGGTAGAACCTATTGCTGCTCCTGATTTTTCCTCTGAACTTTCCCCAGCATCTGGAAAGGATGCTTTTCACAGAGATGCTCTCCTTCGCACTGGCCCCCTCCCCACATCCATGAGCCGCCCCAGGGGCTGGGCACACCGGCTGCAGAGGCAGAGCACAGTTTGTCACAGCTTCATGGCACTTTGAGGGCTTACGAGCTGGGTGGAAAAAATGTGTGCTGTGGGAAGCAATGATCTTTCAATAACCACTGAAAAGTGTACAGTCAAATATTTAAGAGCAGCCCTGGCAGAAAAACAAAGAGAAACTCTGGGTGAACTAATCCAAAAGCAACAAAAGAAGTTTTCCTTTGCCCCTCCTGGCTTGCAGCACTGCCTTTCCACAGCATCAGCCTGTTCCTCTGTCTCTTTCTCGCACGCCTCTACTCCTGCCCAGACAGCGTTCAGAAAGGAAAACACCTCTGCTGCGAGGACATGAATTTGCAGATTTTTCTGTACTGCGGTGCAAGAAGAGAAAAAAAAGGGGGGGTGGGGGGAAGCCATGTGATGGCAGAGTGCGGGGTAGGTCAGCGCCGAAGGCAGCTGAGGAGCAGCAGAAGCAGCGCAGTGCCGGCAGCTCTTCTGCCAACAGATGTGCCCTGACGGGTCAAGGGGAGCAAGCGGTGGCGGCGTGCGCAGAGACAGCTGGAGAAACTGGGACAGCGATGGTCTCCTCCTCACCTCGCTCGCCTCTGGGCCGCAAATTACAGTGCGAAGGGGAGAGAGGTGTTCAGGGACCGGGGAAAGGAAAGGCATGTGGGGAACTCGCTCAGTCGAGCTTAGTTTAGTTACTCAGCTGAGCTTAGTTTAGTAACTTGTAATCACAACACGTGACAAATGACACAGTTCATCATTTCATGAACACCTCGGCTTGCGCTGCCCAGACGGGACCGCATTTGGTCTCCTAAATATACATATTTGGCAAGGAAGGAGAGCTCACCTCCTGCCATCCTTTCCCAGAGGCAGGAAAATGAGGATCCTGTCTACTTTTAGAGTTTAAGAAGTTTTTAGAAGCAAGTTGGACCCTGAGCCTGCAGCCTCCGGCCAGGGGCTGTCACCCCATGTTTCCTGTCACACCCAATGGGCTTTTCCAGGCAAACTCTGCCTCACTGGGAAAGTTCCTGCCTGCCTGCCTGGGGGTTATTATCTGCCTCAGTGCTGGCTGTAGCAGAGGGCTGGATGTGAAAGGCAATGCCCCGGGGAGCATCTTTCCTCCAGACCAGAGGGCTGCTTTCTGCACCGGGCTACACCCAGACATTGTCACACCTCCTACATACCGCAGGAGCAATCTAGGGAGATGCCTGGTCATACCTGCAGAGAAATGCCCCATTCCTCCTCCACTGATGTCTTAGGAATGCAGCAGGTAGAACTAGTCTTAGGCAACAGCTCACACAGTGACAGCATTCACAGGGCAGTTCTGAATCTCCGCCCCCCCTCCCCATCCCTCTGCTCCCGCTGGAGCAGGTCATCTGCAGCTTGCTGCCTGTTAACAGGCAGGATACAGGGGCACAGTAAACCTCTTGGTTCATCACTCACCCAGCAAAGAACCAGAAAAAAAATTATTTGCTATTTAAATGGACAATATTCACTAGATGTGCAGGATTAAGGAAATTCTGGATTTTTATCAAAATCTTTCAACGTCTGGCCAAAAGAACATGATAATGTTGGAACAAATCTGAACATTTAGAAAAAATGGGCTGACATTTTTAGCATCCTTTGAAATTACATTTCTGATTTTTTAAAAATGCTGACCACTTTAATAATTCTTTAAAAAAAAAAAGGAAGGAATAATTATGTATGAAAAAAAAAAGTTTCCTGGAATATTTTGAATCACTGTGGAAGATGAGTTTCTAGTTTCAAGAACTTTGGAAGAGACAAATTCCTTTGCTCTTCACAGCAGCAGGCATGGCTCATGAACAGGGAGCTGCAGCCGGAGCAGGATTTGTTCTCCAGAGCAGCCAGCAGCATGGCTGAGCTGCACAGCCCGGGCTGCCCGGACCTGTGTGCCTCGGCAGCGGATCCACACTAAATAATGATTTCTGTATTAGCCTATAATGGCTACTGTAATATTTCCATCATACATTTCTGCTTTTTGCAGGCAGCAAAGCCGGCATCATGAAAATGCAAACTTCTCTTCTGTTAGAGAAAGGATGGTGTTGTCCCGTGTCTGTGTGTTTATCTGCGCCTGCCCCTTCCCCAGCTTCTTTCATGGTCGTTATTTCTGTTTGTTATCTCCTCGTGCTGTTTGTCAGCAGGGAAGAACACCGGGTGTCCCTCCTGGGTTTCCCCGCAGGGTGGGACCAGGCTTGTGTGTGTGTGTTCCTGCGAATCCCTTCCCCAAACGCGTTGGCTTCTCATTGCACTCCTGTCGCACACATCTTACAAAACAGTACGGTAGTCAGCACACAACTCAAACCACACACTGCTCTTCCTTCAGAAGTACTCAAGACCTGGACTGTCGGGAGGAAAAGATTCTCCCGCGAACCATCTCCCTTCCCCCAAACTGCTCCTATGAATGACTTCCCAAAATATCCACATGGCTCCAGGAAAAGCTGCACAAAGCCAAATTAAAGAGCCTTTGCTCTGCAGTCACGACTTCAAACATTGCCATTTCGCAGCCCTCTGAAACAGAGTGTTTCAGTGTCTTGCGCCCTTTGCACAATAGCAGTAGTACAAAGAAATCTCACCAGCACAGCTGGTCTAAATAACCATGTGTGTGAAATATAAACAGACTTCTTGGGGCTGGCACATGCATCCTACTGCTCTGGATGATTTTAAAACACAGAACACAGTGAGCATCAATTGACAACTCATAAACTATTGAAAAGAGTTGCTGGGCTATTTCTGTATCCTGAAAGCGTGCCCTGTCTGGAGAAAATGGGAAGGAATAGCTACGGTTTTGTGCTTAGCTTTAGCGAAAGGTTTTAGATATCTCAATATATTTAAAAACACCTGACCTGTAGTTTCTTTTCTTTTTCTGAAATACTCATGAACTTAACCATGTATTAATGCAAACAAATAGTCCAATCTCAGAAATGTTTGGTGGATTCTTTCTTAAAAGGGAGAAAAGGAAAGACTCTATAGCTCTGAACTGGGAAGAGGGTCGTGTCTCTGCTGTCTTCTCACACTTTCACGGACCCACGTTCCTGTGCAGTTGTTGCAGATGGCTGCAGAGCTGGCAGACGACTGTGGTATGGAAAGCTGCCCGCCTCCGGCTGTGTGCGTTCCAGGCCTTAGACTTCTGCATGACTCGTAACATAACCCCCAAAATCAGAGCATTGCACCCAGCGGATCAGCCCTGCGCCGTTTCTGACAGGAGTTAATACATGCCGTGGGGTCTGCTGAAGGACGGAGGGTGGCAGGCTCATTTGTCAGCCTGTCCAAAGCAGCTGTCTGCTGGATATATTTCAGTATCTCAAATATTTTGCAAGCTGTTATCTCATGCAACCGTACTAAATTTTTGCAGACACCACTGTGGTGGCTTCACTCTGGGTAAAGAGGCCACACTACACTTCGTTACTGTCACAGCGTCAGCACGGCTCTGCTGCACGTGCCGAATCCTGGGGAGGGGCTCTCCACCCTGGCTAGGCGGTATGTGGGCACCGAAGCCAAACACTGTATCTGACCAGTTATGGTGAGGAGCTAAGTGAAGGCTTTAGTTCATTTCTTATTTTCTCCAATCAGAGGGGCAAATACATGTATGTTATAATCATACATATTAGTGAACATTTTTCATTATTTACTTCTTTCTCCCCCAAAAGTGCTACTTTGTCAGTTCAAACAATCATTAAGTTGAGTCTTGAAACACGGCAGCAGGCAGAGACATGTTCAATATGCATAAAAATTAATAATCTTTATTTCTATAAAGATTCTAAGGATTTCTACAAAGATTCACAAAAATTCTAAGGATTTTGTCCACGTAGGTAAGAGCAGTATTAGACACCCACTGATCTGCTGAAATCACTGGTTCTACTGATGTATTGCAGACCTTACTTGGGGAGTTAGCTATCTTCTTCAGGAACGTAGAATCGATGAAGAAATAAAAGAGGCTGTGGAACTCTCTGGTAAGGCAGAAACGCTTGTTGCAGTGCTGAAGTCCCAGTAACATCATCTAATTCCAAACGGTGGGATCAACAGAACCAAGGAGGATATTAGACTAGCATTTAAGAAGAGTTTTCTGTGTGAGGATTCAAAGACAGTGCCATGAGAAAACGTGCATTTCCTTGAGACGTGCCCGCAGAGCGCTGTGAGGATTCCGGGTGTGATTGCCTACCGAGCCAAGCATGCGGTGTGGGCACCTGCCTCTGCCACAGGGGGCCCTGGGGCACCAGCCAGGGCATCGTCAATGATGACATTGTCAGGAGGAGATTTCTCCATTCAAAGTGAGAGTTCAGTGACTTTTTTTTTTTTTTTTGCAGTTTTTTGCCTCGTACTAGAACATTCCTGCCAGCAAACTTGTTTATTTGGATATTTGTGGAAGGTGAATCATAACAAAGGAATCACAGATGCAGCTGAAACAGGCTGCTGCCTGATCCCCATTCTGGCAGCTCATTTTAGGAAAATGCCACTGATTTATGGCCACTGACATCCAAAATCCTACGGAGGAATCAGGCCTTCCCTTCTCAGACACGTGTTTGATTTTTCTGTCTATGCTGGGAAACAGGGGGAGGGTTATTATTTAAATGGAAACATCAAATAGAGCGTAAACAAAGAAAGAAGAAGGGAGAGAGCATCGTGATTGATGTGATACCTTCAGCCTCAGCAGTCAGGAAGTCGTGGGGCATTTCTGCAGAACGTCAGGCCAAGCAGCGCTGCTTGACTGTCAGCTTCCTCTGCGGTGCTGTGGGAGACCTTTGCAGGGTTAAAGAGAAGACAGCACTCACTGGCTCTCCCCCTCCAGCCCAGGGTAGCCCCCACTGTGCTGCAGGGAAGGTGGTGCTGGCTGCTGGCAATACTCTGGGTAGAGATTGTGCAGCTTCTTGGAGTGTGACCCATGTCCAAAGACCATCACAGAGTCAGCCCACAACCTCCTTGAACACAGCATCTTCACCTAACTTCCGTCAGCATCACAAGTGTGACACGGTAAAGACCGCCAGCAGCTCATCTGCTTTGGCGCTGGGTGCTAGCACCCTGCTCACCTGTAGTTCTGGCCTGAAAGCTAACCTACAACATCAGGAAGATCCGCCTTAAACAACACATCCTAATTTAGCTGATCAGTTTGGGGGATCAGACACCTCGTTCTGACAGGAGTCACTGCACGCTGCCTCCTGCAGCACCAAGGAGGGGCCACGGCAGGAAAAGCTTCTCAGACTGCACAAGGGGAAACTGGGTGGCGGTGCTCCAGCTGTGTCCCAGCTTTGTGCATGTACTGGGTTTTGGAGGCCAGCTCTCCAGAAGCAGTGTGGGAGTGTGGGAGCTCCCCATGGTGTGGGAGCCAGCCCATGGGTTGCGCTCCCAGGATCATCGTGTCAGGCAGGGGGAAGAGACAGGCACCGCTGTGGGTGGCTCCTCTCTCCCACTTCAGAACCATGGGTAGGAGTTTGTCCTCCTACTGAAGGGTGTCACTGAAACTGAAAGATAATATTTCAAATTCTGGCATTTAGCATATGATAATTTATAATCTTATCAAGATAAAAATGCTTCTGATATGAAAAGCCATTACAAAGGTTTTTTAGGAGCTTGACTTCCTTTGCCCTGCAGTGGATACAGTGCAAGGCAAAGTCCAAACTTGATACTGTCACACACTAGCTGAGGGACACTCTTTTTGCTGATGCTGACAACTCTTTTCTAATGTATCTGAAGCTTTGCTGTGGGGGTAGATGCTAACTCCAAAAAATGAGCCGCCATCACTGCTGCCATCACAGGGTGGGACAGGTTTTTTTCCTGAGTGCTCCCCACTGGGCACTGGGGTCCTTGGGATGCATGGCTGGCAGGGGTGATGCCTCCGGGAAGAGAAGCAGAACAAGCATGTTGTGCCAGGATCTGCCATGCTGGAGCCCAGCAGAATAGCTCCTCTACACAGCCATGCTTGCTCTTCTCATGCGTACCCTGAGTCCAAAAGCAGCTCTCCAAAACTCTTCATAACCAAAGTTTCCTCTTAAATCAGTTATTTGTTTCATGCTTTAGCTGCCGGAAAAGTTATATCCCATTTCAGAACAGGAGGCAAAGTACTGTACACCGAGGTCCAAATGCTCAGGGAATGTACAGGGAACATGCAAAACACCGTTACAAAGTCCACAGGCTGGGAGGAGTCCTGGCAGGGAGGTGGCAAGAAAAGGTGTACATCACAACCTTTGCCCCCCTGCTGCGCTGCCACCGTTGAGCTGAGCCACCCTTGACTTTGCCCGTGCCAAGGGACAAGTGCTACATAAACATTCAGAAGGAGATTTGGCCACGAAAGATGGTGTCTGGCACCATTCTGCCCTAAAAAACATAGTAGCCAGAAACTCCAGGCTCTCCTGCTTGGCAGCACCCTTGGCTCCCGCTGGTACCAGCAGCCTCTGAGCTGCTGAGCTTGTCTTGCTCCATGGCAAGGAGGATCCGTTTTTATGTCACTGTGCTGGACACTCCCAAAACTAAGCCAGGGGGACCTTAGCAGGTATGAGCCAGCTGCAGGCTCAAGGGCTGATGAACCAGGGCACCCACTGCTATTTGCAGCTGGGTGATTATGTGTTCATAACAAATACGCAATCAGTTCAGTGCAGTCAGGAACCTGTTTCATCATGTGTGCACCAGGGCTCAGGGACAGGTTTGAGCTGCCTCCTTCTTCTTAAACTCTAATGATTTTCTCTTCTGCTGGATAGCCGCTGAGCTGCTGCCCATGAATAGCTCACACATCTCCGCTTCACAAAATGAATGCACAAAGGCATTGGGGGAGAACTGAAATTACTCATGATTTTGACAACGGATCCAGCTGAAAAATGTGTTTGTTTCAGCATCTTCTTTTTTCCCCTTAGTTTCACCTTAGGACCTCTGTAACTATTTGAATTTCCAATAGAAGTTTTAAAATGCATTTTTTCCATTACAAGGGACCTTAAGCATAAGGGCAATTAACTGTGGGTTAGGAAACACAGCAATGTTCACGTTGAACAAAGTGCTTTTGATTGCTCAAGAATAAATATTTTTCCCCTCCCTGTCTTGCTGCCCCAGACCTGTTCTCCTTTTGGTTTGTTCTGACTCCTGAGCTGATAAACGCTCCCACTCCTGTGCCTGCTCAAGGGTAGCTGTAACGCCAGCACAGCATGTGCACCTTGTAGCACGTTTCCTGTTTCTCCCTGCGGCGTTCTCATTTCCCTTGAGTTCCTTGAATTTGAAGCCTTCTGCTTCCAAGCACGTTTTCTCCTCTACCAGCTGAGGAAAGGCTTGTCCAGCCCTGTGATGGTAAAGGCAGCCGTGCTGAGCCCAGTGGGCAAGGACTGAGGCAGAGCAGGCTCAGGGAGCTGCAAAACCCCGCTGTGCCTCTGAGTGCCAGCATCAGTGTTTCTCTTACGAGAAAGGAAGGATGTTTACACTTCCCTTTGGTGGATTTTTTAATTTGTGAAAAAGCCAATCTGACCTCAATAGCCCTCTTGCAAATCTCGCTTTGGGCAGAGCCAAGGCCATAGACCTGCATTACCCCTCATACCTTTCTTGGGAGTACTCCAGTGGCAGGCAGGACACAGTTCCCTTTTTTTGTGAGTTTTATGTCATCTATTCTTCCGTTCTGTCAGAGCCACTCCTGCTGTCAGCTTGACTGAGTGGGCAGCAGAGGAAGTGGCCCCGTTCCCTCATCCCATATGGAGGGGCAACCTGGGAGCAGCTCCAGCTCTCACCCCCAGCCGAGTGGGTGGCTGCCTTGCCACTCCAACAGTGCCCTACTGCTTGAGTGGCCATCCCTTGCCACGTTGCCTGTCAACAGTCACTGCTGAAAGCATCCTCACTTTGCAAAACATTAGGGTTCAGAGGATTTTGAGCTTGGCCAAGCATTTCGGAGACACGCCATGGCACAGTAAGATTCCTTGATTTGTGGGTCCTTCACTTCTGCACTTCATTTCACGTGGATTCCCAACAATGTTCACTTTAGGATGGGTATTTATCACTTAATGCCTGTCTCCAGCTCATCAGGAACAGCCACTTTATCCAGACCAGTGGTTTGATGCATGGAAGGTTCAATGTCTGCATTGGTGGCTTGACTAATTTTCTTTCCCCATCCCCCAGCACGGACTATTGCCATCCCTGATCCTCCTGCCAATGCCTGCTTACAGTACAGAAGTGTCATAGGAGAGAGTCCTCACTGAGAAACCCATAAACATGGGCAGCTTTACGGGAAAGCTGGTATATTATACGTGCTGCAGATAACTGCACTGCTAGGAGAGAGATAGCAGACAATAAAAACAATGAGTGTTTGCCCAGCAGCCTGTGGACTTGCAGCAGGCTGCAGAGGAAGCAGGGAGAGGCACTTACCGACTACTTCACAGTCGAGGCCAGAGAAGCAGTAAAAGAGAACTTGGGGATGATCCTCTGCAGTCGGGATCCCATTGGGCTGATCTGCACTTGTGGTGCCTTAGAGACAACTGCAGCCCTCTGGTCCCAACCATCCTGATAAAACAGGCCATGGACTGACCATGTGTGACTTCTCCCCCTACCTGTTTTCTACCACACTGAGCATTTTAGTAGGAAAAGGGAAGAGAAAGCTGATGCAGATGCAAGCAGATCCGTCCTTAGCCGAATCATACTGTTCATACGGCAAGTGAGGACAAACTACTCTCCTGCCTGTGTGCCTCTGAATAAATTACGCTTTTAATATTCGTAACGAAGTGGAAAATCAGTTTTGCACATACTTGGGTGTGCAAGAGTGCCAACAGGAGCTGCCTCCCATGCAACAGGTGATTCCACAAGCCACCCCGGCTGCCCGCACCACAGGCAGCTGCCTGCACCCAGGGCTTGACCTGCCCAGGCTGTTGTTTCAGCAGCTGTGTCCTCCTAATCCCCCCCGCCACGTGTGAGTGCTCCCTTGGCATGTTCAGTGCTACCGGCGCTGGCTGCAGCTCTGCTTGGCTGGAGCAGCTGGGAGTGTGGGGAAGGGTGGTCTCCAAGAAGTCTTTATTTTCATGCTGATAAAAATAGAAGTTTTTCTCTCCCAGGTCTCCGGAATGTTCCTGGCTGGGGAGGAGGGCTCGCTTAGAAACTGAGTGATCTGTCTGGGGGTGAGGGCAGCTGCCGCATCAATAAGGCAGGGCGGCGCGTGACACCAAGGGCACACTGCAAAGGGCGGTTGAGTGGAACAGAGGGACTGTTAGCCCCCAGCAAGTCTGCGTCCACAAGGTAAAGCTGTCGTCAAAGGTCATTTGAATCACAGCATATGTGCCACCCAGGGGCTTGTCTGTAGAAAACACGGGTTTGCATTGCCATGGTCTTTCCCAGCACCTCACCCTCCTGTATCCCTTGGTGATATCACTGCTGCCTCCATAATCGTGGCTCTGAGCAGTCCCATGTGTGACCAGTACCCCACTGTGCTAGGTGGCACAGGAGCACTGGACATGATCATCTTTACCCCAAAGCATCAAAATACTCTGAATAAAGAGTGAAAGGAGGCAAAGCAGAGTATTCAAGGAGCTTGCACTGTGGAGGAGGGTTAAAAACTTTAAAAATGGTGTGAAATATTGCAAGCCTTAACAAAAAAATTCGAGTTGTGCCAAGGAGACTATCCAACTCACAGGCCTGAAGGATTCAGCAGCTAGGTGGCATTAGCTAGGGTGGGACTTGATAGTGGAAGCTTTAAGAATCCTGTTTTGCTCCCTCGGAGATTATCAGCCTGATGAGAAGATGATGCCAGGCTCTCAAGCTGAGATTTAAGCCTGAGAGGCTGTGCATTCCCCAGAAAGATGGATGTATGCGGAAAAACTTTCCTCCCAGCTGGGGATGCAAAACCATTACAGGCTCATTTGCATTGCAGGACAAAGGGTTTATTGGGTATGTGTTACACACAACACATCACCCAGCCCCCAGGTCTGTAAGGCTGGTCTCCAGGGAGGAAGTTAAATCCTTTTTCCCAGTTACAGAATGGGAAAATTATGAAGGAGGGAAGTTCACCCTGTTGATATGATTTTGATTAGTAATAAATTAAACTGATTTCCCCTAGTTGAGTCTGTTTTGACAGTAGTTGGTGAATGATCTCTCCCTGCCTTTATCTTATCTCGATGAGCCTTTTGTTATATTTCCTCCCCCCTGTCCAGCTGAGCAGGGGAGTGATAGAGCAGCTTTGGTGGGCACCTGGCATCCAGCCGGGGTCAATCCGCCACACCACCGCAGCTCAGAAAACTCAGCATTCCTTTTAGCGGCAAGTCAGTAAGTATGAGCAGGACCTCTGGGTTAACAGCAGCCGTGCGCAGTGTGGGGCCTCAGTGGTGAAGAAAGAAATCAGGAATGAAAGCAGAATGAGCCCAAGGAAAGGGAGTGAGGATACACATGCTGGCGTTGGGTATCCCTTTCCCACTGGCAGAGCACCTCCAGATCAGTGGAGAGCCAACCTCACCACGGAGCTCATCAAAACCTTTCACACTGTGTGATTTACAACTTTTTGTAGAACAGTTCATTCGATATATTCTTTAAATACTTGTATTAATAAAGAAATAAAACCTGCAGTGAACACAGGCCTTTAAAAGCATCTGTAAACCAGGCCAGGTTTTCCAAGCTGCCTTCATGGCTAGCTGGCCTGGCAGTCCGTCCGTCAGTGTCGAGGTCATGGCCACTGCAGAAAGCGTATTTCAAAAGATAAAGCAAATATTAGCTACTCAGCAGCTATGTGACAGAGAAAGCTACCTCAGATCTACTTCCAGTGCCAATTTGATGGACCACAAGCATATAATGACTGATCAGGAGGGGATATTTACTGGTTGAAAAATGAATTTATGTGTTAATGCTTTTGGCAGTGCTTTATTCTCAAATTTCTTACGAGATGCATGTGTGAAGACAAAACTAAGTCAATTGTAAAAATATCAGGGGCAAAATCAAATCTAAGGCTTGCGCTACTTCTAGAAGTAGTGTCTTTTCTTCATGACTTTCACACCAGTTGAAATTGGTCTTGATAGGAACACCAAAAATACAAAAAGTGAGGACAGATAATGCTAAAACAGCAACAAAAAGTGTAGGAAGAGATCAAAATGCTTCACACTGCCAAGTTTAAACATGAGATGAGATCTCTGTAGGCCAGATATGTGTTACTCTGTCCTTCGAGGAGTTTCTTGCTCCATCTGGACATTTGGGACATTTTAACACTGTGTTTTGTCTCCATCTGGAGCACAGGAGATGCTGAAGTTGTGAGAGCTGTAGCCACTGCTCAAGACAGCTCCGGTGCCTGCAGGCAGGCATCTGGGCTGCGCGCTGGTGAGCACACAGCCCCTCTCCTGCAAGTGTGACCCTTGGAAATGTCTTAGACCACACACTCCTTGTCAAGCAATCTGGACCTCTAAAGAGACGCAGCTCTGGGCTCTTCCGTTGGAGGAGCTGCTCGGGCAGGGACGCAGAAGCGGTCAGCACGGCCAGAATGGCTAGGGCCCGGTTACCTCAGGTACCCTCCGCATGCAGGAGCTGAGGACCTATCACTGGTTTGATCCGCCGTCCTTAAAAGCCCTCCAGTGCCTGCTGCAGAATCAGGAGGATGTGGAATGCCCTTGCCTGAGGACAACACAGCCCGTTTTCTAATTCTGCCTGTGCCCAGCCCACTAGAGAACCTTTTTTTCCCCACAAGAATATTATTTTCTTCTGTTTTTAAGCCACGTTGCAGTTATGAATACCCTCCATCCTGCATGTCCCTATCAGCTCTAACAAAAAGAGTGAGATGGGCTTCTGGGAGGAACTCCTTTCTGGAGCTGATGCTGAGAAACACTTTTTATGAGCTGTTTACTGTCCTTTTCCAGTAAATGACTTTTTTTATAGAGCATGTTGGTCAAAGCCTGCAGACCGCTGTCAAGCTGGAATGTGAAATGCCAGGACAGTGTCCAGTTAGAAGTTGCTGTGATGGAAGTCACACGAGCGCAGAAGACAAGGTTTCTGCTCACCCACCTTAATCGGCACTGGCGCTCTTCAATGTCACTGAAAGCAAATAGTAATGCAAAACATGTTTTGTTATGAATATATAAAGAATTGCCTGTATAAATGAACTTCTAACTTTGTGCAGCTTCCTCATTGCCAAGAACTCTGCTCTCAGCCAAGACAAGGTACAATCCTGCCCTAGTCAAAGAGGGGTTTTAGGGGGACACGAGAGCTTTCCGTGAACTCCTCGCACAAACTGTCCCAAGGCTGCGCACTCCTTGGAGGCACTGTTGAAGTACTGTCTGCAGGACTGGGCTTCCTCTCAGAGCTGGTGACTGTATTTAGAGAAAGGTTTTACATTTTCTAAAGTGCTCGTCATGGCAGTAGAGCCGTTGGTTTGTCCTCATCTTCTCCTGCTTAGGAAATATTAAACATTAGCTGAGGAGGAGGCATGTGGAAAAGACTCTGCGCTCCTGGAAATAAGTGTGGTAATGATTCCAGAATGCAGACCGGAGGGAAAATGAGCTGTGCTCTTGCCACATGAAGGCCAATTATTTTACAACACAGAAATCGAGTTTTCTTGCTCTTTTTGAAGAAAATATTTCTCATTTTTAAAATGAAGCTTGCAGGAGTTTTGATGCTGATTAGTCATCATTCCAACAAGGTCTTTAGTGGGTTACCAACCCATAGCCCAATGCAAATGATTTCAGCAGCTGACAGTCACATACTGCAATAACCCAGCTACCTAATAACCTTGCCTAGTGTCAGGCACCAAGAGAAAAATTAATTTTAACACGTCTAGATCAGCAAAATCTAGAACAGCAAGAGCTAAGCACAGGGAATACAGTGGTGGGGTCAGGAAGGAGAAAGCCTTGCTGCCAGCTGGATGCAGCACTCTGCACACTGCTACCTTGAGGACCAATCCATGCTCCTGTGCCAGGGTGGATGGAGCTGAGCACTACTTATGAGGCTGGGAATGAGGTTAACTCCATCACACCTACATCCTGCAGCTGCTCCATGCACTGTAGCTGCACCCTGAGTGCTGCTTGGGGTCCTGCACAGATGGGAAAGGAGAGAAATCCCACTGTAACTGGCACTAAGAGGTGCTTTCCTGCGACAAACAGGAACTGCAATAGCAGAAGATAAGGCTGGAAGGGCCTTGGAGAGGTTAGTCGGTCTGTCCCATGCCCCACAGCAGGATGACCTGAACTTGAACCACCCTAGACTGATTTTTGTTTGCCCCATCTCTGCAGTTCCTCATGTTTTTCTCATCCATCACAAGCAACTGCTCTGCTCTCTGCCCTATCCTACATAATAATTTTCAGCCAGTTCTCTCTTTCCTGCTGTGCTCAAGGCGATAAAGCTTAGGGAATGCAAAGCACTGGTATGTAAATGATGGCTGATGTGTCAGCACCAGTCATGGCACCGTACCTGTGCTGGGGAGAATGGCACCCACCGGAGCCTCCGCGTTTTGCTGCAGCAGCATCAGCCCTGCCCCAGCAGTACTCAGCTACCTAGAGATGCAATTCAGCCCCGGAGGGTGAAGCAGCTTCCTTGGACCTGCTGATCTGCCTTGCTGCAGCGCAAGCCTGTAAGGTCAGGGCACCTGGCCTGATCTCCTCTCTTCAGGACACAGAAGGAGGCAATAAAGCCTTGTGATTACTAGACCTGTAGGAGAAACTGCTCCGCTCAGTTTGTCCCCAGCCACTGCACTGGATTTCGTGCATGCTGGGCCCAGCTGGAGCTACACGGGGTGTTTAGCTTGGCAGGAATGTTGTGGCCTGGCCTCAGAGCTAGGAATAGTCACCCCCATCATAGCCTGGCTGCAAAACTGCAAAGCAAGTCCTGTGCTGGGCAGGGTGCAAAAGAGCTGAGTGTGTGTCACAGATATACTTCAGCCCATGATCCTGCTGCCTTTTATACACAGCGTAGCGCCTGAGCAAACACCAATGGGGCTGGATAGAAGACAGGTATTTAAGGATAAACTATTTTTTTCCCTTGGTAAATATCTTTATCCAGAAGCAGCTTGTAGGAATTCTGTGAGTCTTATCTCATTCTGCATTTTCCTGCTTTAAGCAGTCACTAGTAATTCCCTATTTATTAGCACTGGCATATGTCC
>NW_010419703.1:0-5512 GCF_000710305.1 Buceros rhinoceros silvestris | reverse complement strand
CTCTTTCCCAAGCCTTGGGCTTGCAGGAATGTAGACAGCCCTGCTCTGCTTCCACTCACCGTGGAGAGGAGGCTGTGGAATGGCGAATTTTGTAGGAGCTGGGAGAATTTTGTGCCAGCATGAGTAAAATGGAGGCGGAGTCAAAAGGTAGAGGGGCAAAAAAAAAAAGATGAAAAGCGAGACAAAAGTTCAGAAAAAAATGTGAACAAAATATTCACAAATGTACTATGGAATAGAAACTCAAAAAAAGTCCAAATGAGCTCCTAGCAAATGGGGGAATGTCAGGAACACTAGAAATAGTGCCCTTGAGCAGCAAGAATACTTCCCCAGTTACTGAGCGCAGCATCCCACTGCCACGCAGTCCCTGCGAGCCTCGCTTTAACTTGAGTTGAGCCAAAGGAAGGCAGAGTAGAGAGAAAGAAGAGAGCAGACAAGAACCCTGCTTGGAGGCCCTGAACATTTCCGGCTCATGCCATCCCAAGCTCTCTATACCGTGCAGAATTGCCTGTGTCTGCAGCTTTTTTGTTCCTGCCTCTGGTCTTGCTCTACTGCAAATCCAACTGCATGAAATATCAACCCGGTCCTAGCTTGCCAAACCACCAGGCTTTTCCCCCTTCAAACCCTCCCTAAAAACTCATTCCAGGGTAATATTGCCCAGCTTAAAGTGGATCACCAATAATAAGAAGCTGCATGAAGAACGCCAAGCCGCAGTAATAACCAGGTTACTGTACACCAATTTGTCAACCTAGATAAATGACCAAAATGATTGGCCATCAGCTTCATGGGCAGGGACTTCATTTTCCACAGTTTGCAGCTAACTCTGCTTGGTTCTTCTGCCCAAAGCTACCTATGTCTGACCTTCTGCATCTTGTGCTCTCTGCAAACATGATTTTATATGGAGACAGTTGTTTGTACCTTAGCTAGGAGAAAGGGAGGTGGATTCAGTAGCTTTTGGGAGTGTGGTCTTGATGGGTTGATAAATTATGTAAAGAGAAGAGGCAAAAACATTCTCTCACTGCTGTGCTGCTCTTTTTTTTTTCTTGGTCCACAACGATGAAGGAGAGAAGTTCACCCTGTTGATATGAACTGCAAATAAAGTCCCAAGCCACCCACGCTCCTGCATGCTTCATAAAGATCCAAAGTGAACAACTCTGACTCGCCACTGCTGGGTTGGAAGTGCAGAGTTCTCCTGACGCTGCACAGGCAACCACTGAGAAACCCCTGGACAGGAAAGAGCACAATGCTAAACAAATACAACCTGGGCTGCAGAACAGAGGCAGCATGAAACCCGTCACCAAAGCACGAGCTTGCCTTAGAGCACAATAAATAGGAGGCACCGGTGGTTTCACAACACAGACCAGAGTCCCACGAGGTCTTCTGTTATCTGGCAGCCAGGACAGGGAGAGGGAAGACAGCTGGCAGGCAGCTTGCCTACAGCCTGGCAGGCTGATCAGCTACATTCACGTGAAGAATCTCACAGACTTCTTTAGGCTTTGAATATGGATTCCCTGCATGGGCCAATGTTGCTGGATAAACTTACTAATATTTATTTCCCAAAAGTTGTTTTTAAGTAAAGAAGTACCCAGAATTATTTGAGTAAATGTTTCTAGCAGGAGGTAAATTCAGTTTGCTCTAGTTCAAAATATTGCGCAGATTTCCATCTGCTTTCTTGCAATGGAAAAAAAAAATAGTTCCAGCATATTAATCCTTCCTAGTGCCTCTCAGTTGTTCTCTTTGATGGATGACAAGTGATTTTTACATTAATATCCTGGTTCTTAGATTCTGTTAATGTGGGTATTTGCAGAAAACAAAAGTCTAGTTGAGAATGGATGCCCTAATTCTAACGGAAGAACTTCACGTTTTTAAAGCCTGTTTCTTCTAAGGCCATTTCTGAACCCGTATACTTACCATTTCCGCAGAACGCTTTGCTGTTTCTCTGTCCCTTGGGCAAACTAAGCACCACACACACAAGTTTTAATTATGCTGTCAAGCTTCCTCCCCTTCGTCCTGACTGTTACCACCCCTCCCGGTCTGTGATGATCCTGGTCTTAGAGCAGCTAGCTTATACTGGGGGTATCAGGTTGACCTTGCAAAGGTGCCGCCATGCGATGGTTCCCAGCATCTCTCGGGACCACATTGCTTCTTGCATACGCTTTCCAAAAGGCACTGCCTCCTCTTCAACAGACAATGGGCTTTTTTCTTGTTAGTGATGTTGGCAGGAGCTCTCAATCAGAAATGAGTTAGGTTTACCTCTGAGAAGACACACATTTATCCTTATAATCCCTCTCCAACTTCATTTCATCCAAGCATTGCCTCAGTAATGGCATTCTCCCAGGTGAGTGACCATAATTACATGCTAAACCCACATATTATGCCGTAACCCCACCAAGGGCAAAGATGCAACTTTTATACAATGGAAAAGCAGTACAGGAGATGTATCACTAAGATGCCAGATAAGAAGCTCACATTTAAACAGACATAATTAAAGTTCACTTTACTTCTGCAGGCACAGAGTCACACTAACATTAATCTGGCCGTAATCTGATTTAGCAAAGTCTGCTAAGGGCTGGTCCAGCTTCCACTGGAGTCAGTAGCAAAGTGGTACTGGAGGCAGAGTCAGCCCTTCATCTGTCTGGTGGTGATTATTACAATGAACTGCATTTGAGAAAATTCATATCCTTACAGGTAAAAATGTTCAGTACAAAAATCCAGTAGACAGTCCTTCCATTTTGGCTCTACAGCCAGGGCATTTTCTGATACCTGTTAAAGTCACTGTACTGTGCTGAAGAGGAGGATTATGAAGCACCATTTAAACTCATCTTCAAAAGTATGGCCTATTTCCTTCCTCCTAAGTTCTTGTGTTATAGCAGTTTGTGAAGTCAGTATCTTGTAAGTGCATATTTGCTAAAACTATATTTAATTGCAACTTTATTTAAAATTCATATTAAACAACAACCCGTGTTGTAAGTCAGATAGAAAATACCTGTTGCCTGCCTGGCCTTAACCTCTTGGTCCATGCATGCCATTATGTGGAAAGTCCCTCCATGCAAACAGTGTTCTGTGTCATTTTCTAAATAGAAATCTTTTTGAAAGTGCTTTAAAAACGTCCTAAACATCATTTCAGTCATTGGCCAACACTGGTATCTCATATCCATCCTGTGCTTCAGTCTCTGTTTAAAATTTCCACGGGACTTTTCATTAGGGGACTGTTTTTCCTCTGTGACCTTTGCCAACATTTCACCTTTCCTCCCCCACCTATATCACCTCTGGATGCAGTGAAATAAGGGTCCAACTGCACGCTGTCAGCTGCTCTTGGAAAAGTTTGTTCACTGTTTCACAAAGCAGTAATTGCTGAGCTTTGTGTTTATTTTTCATGAGAAAGGGAAACTAATATCTGTGTTAATGAGGATTTTTAACCGCAGATAATTGCCAGCGAACGTGCAGTTGTGTGTTTTTGCAAAGAAGGCATTTGCTAGTTTTGTGTAAACGAATCTCCACATTTTGACATCTCACTCAGAATATAGTAATTACATTGAGTACACAAGAGAAACCTTAAACCGAGCTTGAGGACTATAGCAGAATCCTACGTGGTGGTTGTAGCTGAATTAATGGCTTTGTCTACTATAGCTTAACTTTGTGCATGAAATCATGGGGAAGTCCTAATAAAGAGACAACTGGTAAATGTTCAATATGTTTAATACTTCGCTCCCTCATTTGGAGAACAAAGAGTTGCCTGTTCAGTACTACTGGTTTGGACAAAAGCAGGGCACAGAAACATGTCATCTGCATTTTCTGAATAGTCAGGATCTACAAAGATGGTTTAATATCTCTAGCTCTTCTACGTTGGCGTGCTAGCAAAATCTGACAAAAAATAATCTAGAGCATATTTTTTTCTGCTAAAATTTTCCACTAGAAACAGAAATGTTCACGATTCTGTTGTGTTTGTAATGCAATGTGAAGCACTGGCCTCGTCTGCGCACAGGACTATCACCACAGAGTGTGGAAAGGAGCTAACCTTGTAAGTCGTTATAAAATCACTACTCCTATCTCCCAACGGCTAGTCTAATAAACTGATGAATATGCAAGAGTTTCTGACACCCAATGGGAAACACAACTATATAAAAAGAATAAAAGAAGAAGGGAAGAGCATATAATTCCTCTCAGGAAGCTGCTCCTGCTAATGGGATGAGAAAACTCCCACTGTGAACTGTGTCGCTTCCATCATGTGGGGCCACTCCGTGAGACCTGTCATTTTGTAGCTTTGGAAAGTTAACCGCAGTATTATCTCTTTCTGCCGTTTTTGACAATGAAATGTGTTTTACTTTATCCTGTAATGACCAGGCTGACGGTCTTCCTGTAAATAATTCATAGAAAGACTCATAAAGTGTGACTACGCAATTCAGATCCAGAAATGTGCACCTGTAACACTGGCAACACAGAGAAATAAATGCTCATTACAATGGATTTCACTGGGTAGTTCTAGTGAAATATATCCTACATTTCATTAATTTTTAAAGAGAAGAGAAAGCATGATGTAATGTTGGTGCACACCTTATCTGTTAATAGTTTGTTAGGTAGGTGTTGCTTTTCTGCAAGCATAATTTTTCTGACAGTGTTGGAAAATAGTTAAACACACAAAAAAAAAAGGACATGCACTGTCACTTGATACAAGATCTAGCACCTCGTATTAATGTTCTTGTTTTATGTCTAAAATTATTACTTCATGCTGTTCTCACCTCCAGGCACAGGAATGGCTCATCTTTCTGATTTGAAAAGGTTCTTGTGTGCCTGAATACATATTCGCTTTTCTCCTAAAACCAGAAGTTAGTAATACCTGAACCCACGTTTTCTCCTAGCAACTTTTGATGTGAATGAATGTGTGCAAAATGTAGAAATTAGGACAGTTACGAGGCCATGCATCCATCCCAAATCGGGCAGCCAGCGGCCAAGTGGGGAAAGGCTGTGGCAATGCTGCCTGTCCAGGAGCACAGAGCACAGGGTGCCAGGGCCAGGCATTTCACCCCACACGCTCCCTGTGGGAGCCAGGCTCTGGACCAGCCCCTGGGTTCTTGGCGTGGGGTCCTCCTTGCCAGGTGCGTCCACCAGCACCAGCTTCCCCTGGGCATCCTCAGCACCACCCAGTGGGGTTGCTCCTGGGGAGACAAGAGGAGATTGCAAGGGGAGCCCAGAGCTCTTCTGTCTGCGTGGCAGGCCTGAGGGAGCCAGAGCTGCTCATGCACGGAGAAAGGATGCAGTCTCACATGGGAGGAGAGGTGCAAGCACGGGGTGAGGCAGAGAAGCTTGTAGAGAAGAAGGGATTCCTGCTCGGAGAAGAGTTGCATAGAGGGGAAGAATGAGTGACGCTTGTAGGACGGGAGGAAAGCATGCACGGGAGGTGGGATGCAGGCAGGGCAGGAGGAGGGATACGTGCAGGACACGAGGGATGTAGCCGGGGGAAGGCAAGGCAGAGCAGTCCAGCAGCTGGACGCGCCCTGTCTGGGGCTCGGGCTCC
>NW_010419702.1:7750-8073 GCF_000710305.1 Buceros rhinoceros silvestris | reverse complement strand
CTGGGATCTCCCCCCATCGCAGACAAGTCCCATTGTTTTCCCCCGTTCCCCTCTCCTCTGCTGCAGAACCCCCTGTGCGATGTGCTCGCCGCTCCTCTGCCCTGTCCCCGGTGCGTCAGCCCTTCCCGCACCCTGCACTGTGCAAAAGGGGAGCGGGTCCCGCTCTCTCACCCAGGCTGTCCACAGGCACCACCCTGCTACTGATCATCACAAGAGGTTTGACCTGCCCCACCTCCTGCCTGGGACAGCTCACCCCTCCTGATGGCACCTGGTGGCCCCCAGATCCGCAGGCACGGACGCCCGCTGCAGCCCACAACCCCTGG
>NW_010419702.1:6398-6762 GCF_000710305.1 Buceros rhinoceros silvestris | reverse complement strand
GCCGAGCAGCCCCTTCAGCCTGCACCTCCACAGGAGATGCTTTCGCCTTCCCCCAGCATTACTCGACCCTTTTGGGGTTGCTGGCCAGCACAGACAGCTGAGGGGAAAGACGCCAAAAGAGGCTGGGTCCCGCTCTCTTGCCCGGGCCGTGCTACAGCGACTGTTCACAGGCGCCATCCCGCTACCGAGCGGCACGGGAGCTTTGACCTGCTCCGTCTCCGACCTGGGCCGGTTCACCCCTCCTTAGGCGACCTGGTGGCCCCTGGCTCCCCCGGGACCACCATATCGATGCCGGCCTTAGCGCGGACGCCCGCTCAGCACAGCTCACTGCAGCCCAGAACCCCCGGGCTCACGCCGTCCGCCA
>NW_010419702.1:5805-6194 GCF_000710305.1 Buceros rhinoceros silvestris | reverse complement strand
GGTGTGCGGCGCCCCCCCCCGTCTCCGCTCTCCAGCGCTCGGGGACCAGCTCCGCAGCCGGGACTCGGGCAGCCGGATGCATTAATGCGCCAGAGGGAAGAAGCATCCAGTACAGGGAGCAAAATGCAGCTCTTCAAGTGAAGATTCAACACGGTGCTTTGCTTTAGAACGGCCAAGTTAAGTTGTTGTCAGCAAAAAATTAAGTTCATGGTCCTGCTCTGGGACTTTCTCCTTTTCCCTCTCAAGATGCACCGAGCAGTAGCCTGAGGAATGTCTGGTGAACCCACCAGAGCCCTACATACCACCTTCCGAGGGCAGCAGCCACCCCTGACCCCAGGCCAGCCAGGAGGAGCGCGGAACCAGCGGCAAATGCTGCCGGAGAGCCGCAC
>NW_010419702.1:5538-5761 GCF_000710305.1 Buceros rhinoceros silvestris | reverse complement strand
CCGTCTCCATGGGTCCCCTCTCCCCATCGGGGCCGTCACCGATGCTGTGCTCAGAGCCAGCCTGAAGCCAGCTCAGCCCTGACCCGCGGGCTCAGACTGCAAAGGATTCTGTCTTTGAATTTCCAAAGTGCAGAGGTCCAGGCACGGGTGTACCTCCTGCCCAAGCACGTACGTGCCTCAGCTCCTGGCACGGCCGTACCTCCTGTTCCTCGAGGCACGGGCC
>NW_010419702.1:5008-5380 GCF_000710305.1 Buceros rhinoceros silvestris | reverse complement strand
GCGCCGAAGACCAGACCCCCCAGCTGCCACTCGGGAGGTGTCACAGCTTTTCTCCCGGACTGCCTGACCTGAGTCGGCGGAGCAAAGTCCAGGGCTAAAGCAGGCACACCACCATCCCATCTTGGAGAAGACAAACAAGACCTTCCCCAGCGCTGCCCAAGCCCAAAGTCCTGAAGGGTGTCAGGGCCGCATGAGAGCGAGCAAGACATCTTGTTCTGGGCTCCTGTTATCTGCTTAAGGAGGAGCCGTCGGTGACAGCTGGAGTTTTGGTTAGAGACGTCAGGGTAAGGATTTAGAGGTCACGGCATGAGGAGAAACAACGCAGGGCCAGGTAAAACACCCCACCGCCAGCGACCCAGCGCGCTGTGGCCG
>NW_010419702.1:4461-4785 GCF_000710305.1 Buceros rhinoceros silvestris | reverse complement strand
CTGTCCTGCCTGAGAAAATCTGAGAGGTGCAAGGCGCAGCCAGGAGGCACAGCCAGAGTCCTGACAGTGGTGCCGGCCGCTGGCACAGAGCTGTGCCCTGGTGTGGCTCCTGCCCACCAAAGCAACGCCTCGAACAAACAGTGAGTCTGCTCGGAGGTGGGGACGCCTCGGCTGCTCGTCTCCGAGCTCAGAGGCAGCTCTGCCCCGTGGATGCGGCAGCTGCTCCAGGCTCCCACTGAGCTCCCCCACGCGTGGGAGCTGCGGCTTTGTGCGGAGCGTCACGGTTAGGCTGGGCTGCTGAAGAGCCGGCTTTGGGATCCCACT
>NW_010419702.1:3877-4266 GCF_000710305.1 Buceros rhinoceros silvestris | reverse complement strand
GAATAGCCGGCTTTGGGATCCCACTTGGCTGCAACCTCCACCCCTCGCGACGGCCAGGTAACGCTCGCGCCGTGTCTGGAACCGGAGACCTGCTGAATGACAACTAAAAGGAAAAAAACCACCCTTGGAAGCTGCCTGCAAACCCCTCTGCGTTCCCGGGCACGCCCGTGTCGCTGTCCCCTCAGCAGGACACCGGGGCGGCTCAGAACGCCGGGGCGCAGGTCTCCACGGGGTCAGCCAGCCGAGCCCTGGAGGTTGCTGGAGGTCTCTTGCTCTGCTGCCGCTGGGGGAAATGCAAAAACCAGAGAGGGGGAGGAAAAGCCTCACAGATGATTCCTCCAGGCCCTCATCGCGCTGTTTCAGCCCACGCCCAGGCTGGCGGAACGCTG
>NW_010419702.1:3144-3718 GCF_000710305.1 Buceros rhinoceros silvestris | reverse complement strand
TCAGAACACTCTGCGGCACCCCCTCCCCAGCGCTCCTCCGTCCCCAGCCCGTCCTGTGCGCCCCGCGGGAAGGGCCTGAGGAGCGGTTTCACGCCAGCAGCGCACACGCACCACCGGGGACTCGCAGGTTGAGCTTCCTGGCCAAGCCCAGCTGCAGCCGCACAGCCACAGCGCCCGCAGAATCGCAGGAAATAAGGCTGAGACGCCCGTGGGGGACCGGCTCCGGCACTCCCTGCCGAAGGCGCTTCTCTAACCTGACTCACCCCCTCAGAGGACACTGGGGCCCTTGTATCAGACACCTCGAGGACAAGAGATCGACCCGTGGAACATGACGGTGATGTCAACCCTATCGCTTGTTTTCACAACAGAAGAATTTCTCCGACTCAAAACATCATTATATTCCCCCTTCCTTCCTCGGGAAGCCACAAAGGGCTTTGAAGGATCAGGGCAACAGAGGCTTTTCCCCTGCCAGAAGAAGAGAGGAAGGTCCAAGATGAGCCAGCCATGGTACCTGCGCTGCCCGTAGCTCCCCACAGAGAAACAAAAGAGGAGGAAGCAGCAGGCCCAGCCCCGT
>NW_010419702.1:2148-3067 GCF_000710305.1 Buceros rhinoceros silvestris | reverse complement strand
AAACAAAAGAGGAGCAAGCAGCAGGCCCAGCCCCGTCACACTGTCACTTTTAGACCGTTGAACCCCTGCCGGCTACCCGGGAACTCACTGGGTGTTGCCGAGGACCCGAGAAGGGTTTACACTCTTCAGCAGGTAGGTGAAGCTGAAGCCCTTCTGAGAGGGGACGGTTTATAGGGGATCTGGCTTGAGGTACTGTAAATGCTTTTATTGGGCGTTTGACCTGGAAAATTGATGAGCAACATGAACTCCTCTTTGATGACACATTTCCGTCCCGCAGTTCCTTCAGTCCCTGCCTGGAAAACACGAACCAGCCTTTCAAAACCTCTGCTGCTGGGACAAAGTCACGTTTTACAGGCTGCTGCCATGACCTGGGTCATCTGCCGGCTCTCCGAGGGGCGATGCAGCGGCTCTGCAGGTCCCTCAGCCCGTGAAGCCTTTACCTGCTTTACCAGGTGATGCCGTTTCCCCTCTGCTTCCTGCTTCCCAGCGCTTCCCGGCCGTGCGGGTTGGGCACAGGAACTGGCACGCCTCCCTGGGAAACATTTGGAAAGCAGGTGGTGCTCTCTCTCCAGCTCCTCACCCGCTCTCTGCGGGGCTGGTACACGTCAGCTGAGCTCTGGGGTGCGCAGAGTTGAGTAGTGACTCACTGGAGACCTCACCTATCGACAGCGCTGTTCTCAGGTGTCTTCTCGCTATGTGTCACCCTCAGGAGCGGTGACAATGACTCCACAACCAGTGTAGAAACTTCCGCTGGTGCACAGGCCACACGGACAGAGAGTTTTCCTGCAGGCAGAGAGGATCCTCACAGATAAAGCCCAGTGCAGGTGGAAAAGCATTCACCTGAGCAGATCCCGCTCCTCTCCTGCGGCACAGAGCCACCTCCCCACGGTGACCAGCCTGTCCCCGCTCCGGCTGCCGA
>NW_010419702.1:954-2080 GCF_000710305.1 Buceros rhinoceros silvestris | reverse complement strand
CCCGCCTGCCGAGGGCAGCCCGGTGGGGCAGAGGCAGTCAGGCAGAAGCTGCCAACCACAGCCTGGCTGGTCTCAGCCTTGGCTGATGGGCAGGATCGTCTCACCCGGGGCAGGACGGACACCAGGAGAGGAGCGGGCCCTTGCTGGCCACAGGACAGCACCGACTGGGGCACCCTCTCACCTGCTGACAAGCACAGGCAGGCTGGCACGCCGCGGGGAGAGGAGCAGCCCAGGAAGCGGCACTGCTGCTGCTTAGTCAGCGCAAGGCCCTGCTGCGTGGAGATCGGCTCTGCCGCACGAGCAGCTGCGTCCCCCTGACAGCGGCTCCGTGAATTGGCGTGCAGGGAGCTGGCAGGTCCCACCGCTTCCAGCACACCAGCAGGGGAAGGAGAGAAGGAGCGCAGGAAAAACAGACCAGCCCAGCTGTCTGCCAGGTGACACGGCAAAGCCAAAGCTGGCCAAGCCCCGCGGGCAGACAGTCCCCAAGGATGCGGCCACCAACCAAAGAGCCACGATCCAAGAGGAGAGACCCCAGGAACGGCACGTCTGGGTCCAAACCAGAGGGAGTGGTGAGAGAAAAGGCACTGCCCCTTTCGGCAGCGTCTTATGTTGGCTTCTGCCTCGTGGTACCTACGGGTGGGTGGCACAGCCATCCCCCCACCCCGACAGACAAGGTCCCAGACAGACAGACAGACACCCTGGGGTTCCACTGGCTGCTGGGCGCTGACACAGTCAACGGTTGAGACCCACGATCCTTGACGGGTGGGTCTCAGGAGTCAGCACCAAACTCTCAGCTACCAAGAAGCAGAAAACCTTCGGGCACAGTCCCACCCTCCCCGCGATGCCTTACACAGGCTGAACAAACCGCTCAGAGCCGCCTCCCGGCTGGGGGGCGGTGGGCAGCGCAACCAACGCCCGCGGGGGACAGCAGCGAGGCTTAAAGCTCCTGACAGCTCCTTCCCCAGCGACGCTGGTCAGGTCCTGTGAGCTCGTGCTGCTGCTGCCTCGTTCAATGAGCTGCCGCATGTTCACCAGCACGGACACGGGCGCAGGGAGCAGCGCCGAGCCGGAGCTCACCAACGTCCACGTCCTGGGGCTGAGGTTAGCCCTGCTCGGCAGTGCACTC
>NW_010419702.1:0-838 GCF_000710305.1 Buceros rhinoceros silvestris | reverse complement strand
GCGGATTTCCTGCCCCGGGTTTAGCCGCATCCACGGGATCACGGGGCTCGCTGTGCATCCCACGCCGGTACCGGTCTTAGCACCGCTGTTTCCTGGGCATCGTCCCGCTGTGCTCACTGCAAGGCCTCCTCGAAACTTGTTGTCTTCCGTGATCCTGCTGTCCAGGGAATCTCTTGTTCTTCTAGACACGAACGACACCAAACAGTTCCCCTCTTGCTGCTCCAGCGGAGATCGCTGTGCACGCGCAGAAACGTTGGCTGTGAGTTAACCCTAACCAGGGTTTTTGAAGGACAGAAGATGGTGAAGTCAGGCTCCCGCGGGATCCCAACAGAAGCACGACGGTGCTCTCCAGGAGCTTCTTCCCCAGTCTACTCCATCACCTCAGAAGCAGCTACCAAGAGGAGCTCGCTTTCCTCTTGCCTTCCTCCCCTGCCAGCCCCCGGCGCCAGCACACCCGGTCTGCAGGACCAGCCTCGCCGGCACGTCACCGGGAGTGTGGGGTTGCGACATGTCACGCCTGCGAAACCGGCCAGACATGTGTCCACGGTGTGTGCGCCGAGGGTGCTGCTGTGTGTCACGCGGGGCGTGCTGGGGCACGGCAGGGATGGGGGCCCGGCACGTGAACGCTGCGTTTCCCAAGGAGCTGGACACAGCCTGGATTTCACTGACCTGAGCTACAGTGAGTGACCCAAGAGGACAAGGCGGCACAGACCCGGTGACCCTGCACACCAGAGCCATTGCTGGGGCAGGAATTGACCGCTAAAGGGCATTAGTGCAACGCTTTAGCGCTCAGGGGGGTGAAGCACAGACCCAGGCTGCCCCCAGAGGTGGCAGCAGC
>NW_010419701.1:3549-15355 GCF_000710305.1 Buceros rhinoceros silvestris | reverse complement strand
ATTTTTTAAAATAAATTATTTGTATTTTATAAATGCATTCTCAGCTTACATATACAGGCAAACACAATAAGTACAGGGTGCCGGATGCTGCTTGTATTGGAAATGTTAACAATAGCTCAGACATATACAGAGTGTAAATATTTTTGCAGTTAAACAGATATTTGCCATCTTCTGTCACATCCTCAAAATTGTTCCTTTCAAGTGTCAAAAATGTTGGTGTTTGTACGGAAAAAAGCAAAAACATATGTATCAAAACAAATTCTGTTGCAGGATAAAGTAGCATAAATCAGTTTAAATCTATTAATTTTATACTGGTTTTAACAGGCATGCGCTTCTGCAGATGCTTTCTGATAACAGAAGAAAACAGGGAAAAAAAAATCTCTGCAGAATAATATATGAGAAGCTTGAAAACAAGACTGATTAATGTGCCAGCTTCAGAATATTGTTCCTGATACCAGGCACTGTACATTTCACAGTTACCATGTGGAGAGTTGTTGATTTGGCCTACTCAAAAATACATGGACATGATGAAGTGTTATTTTTTTATTTGCATTTCTGATTTTCTGCATGTAAGCAAAATCAGTTGTTTTCAGAATGTGATCATAGCAGAAGACATTTTTCTTTCTCTGTGCTAGTTGATAGTTATGCCTAGGAAAGCGTTTAAAAATTAATTCGTTTCTAATCAGTAGGAAGCAAGGAGCCAAATGTTTTTTAAATGTAGATTTTAGCATTATAAGCACTTGTGCAGCATTTTTAAATAATCATCAGAGTATTTTCTTTGTCTTTAGAGGGATACTGCAGATTAGGGAAATCTGTATCATTTGGTACTTATATAATGTTGTCATAATAACAGTAGAAATCAGACTAGTGTTTATAGTCTAATCTGTGACATTTGTTGGTCAGTAAAATTTCTTGTGTTTAGAAATATGTATTACTGTGCAACAGCTTATGACATGAAATAGAAAATAAAGAGCATGCTATATAGTAATTAGTACTGGGAACGTAATTTAGACCAAATTTGCTTTCCTTCACAGGCATGTAATTCTAGAAGTGTTTCAGTGGGACTCTGCCAGACGGATATCAATATAAGCGACAGCTGAATTTGGTCCCCTAAAAGTGATGCCTGTGTCACGCATTCCATTTTACCTCTGGGGAAGGTCTTGAATTGTTTTTGTTCCAGTCCCCGTGGTTTTAGAGGAACCATTGTAAGATGCTCTCTTGTTTCAGTACTGTGATTTACTGGGTTTGCTGTTTTCTCCAAAGAAGCTTGCACTGCCGTTGTATTTATTTGTGTATCGGTGAGGATTTCCTTTTTTCATACAAAGCTCACCAGTTGTGCAGACACATAAGAAGTGCCATCTAATCTTTCAGTAGTTCAGTTATTTTTCTAAAGCATGCTACACCTTCCAGCAAAAATTTCTTTCACTGTCTGTCATAAAATCAGTATTCTGAATGACAAGGGACTGCTCAACATACAAACTAGAGTGAGCAACGAAAAGACACATCCAATATCTAGGCTATGCCAAAGTGACCTTCTCTACTAAACATATATGCACCACTGCTGCCTCCTTTCTTGCCTGAAAGACACTCATTTCCTATCACCATAAATATGCCAATCACTTAGCTGAGTATATAAAGAAATAATGATCTCGACTGATATTCTTCCTTCCTGTGAAAATTCCTACAGAAACGAGGAATTGGAAAGGAGGAAAATCCTATGGAAGAATGGGAAGTGAGCATTGCTGACTGCTCCTTCTTTTCAGTACAGTGATAGCTTCTCCAGGCTTGGTTGGAGCTTCAGCTGGTGCTGTTTGTGGAGTATCTGTTCTATATATTTGCACCAGAGAAATTCCTTGCTTAGGTTGCTTATGTCTGTGGTGTCCTCTGTTATTTTGACATTGTGACTTCAAATGGCTTCCATCTTTGCTCATGTTCCCCCTTCATGCTTCTACCTTGTTAGTCTTTTCTCACCTGAAATGGGCCAGACACTGGCTGTTTCTGAGGATTTGGATAAATCTGAGACTTACTTTGCTCTTTCTCAGACATCCTTTAGCTTCCTACAAGGGTCTGCACTTTGCTGTAGAAAAGGGAGAACAGTTTTGCTTGGATGAGGTTTGTAATCACGAACAAGAGAATGCACTCATGCTGTAAAAGGAATTTGTGAGATAAAATAAGATGAACGCTGTTAATCGAAGGAACTGAGTGTACCTCTATCACTCAGTTGAACTTCAACTAACAGCAAGCCTGGTTTTTGCTTTTGTTAATCATTCTCTACTGAATTTGAGTCATATTTTTTCGAACTAAACTGGAGTCGAGCACTGTTTACTTCTGGATGTAGTCAGATTGGCTATTATTCAATACGAGTAATCATGTTTGGTCTCCCTTGTGGATATGCTCCTCCAGAATCTCACTCTTCTTTTCAGCGGCAGTGGTGGTGAATATTTGGGAAGTCCCTTTGGGGAATTTCCTCTCTCATTTAGTTTTTCTGTTGTACTCTTCACACCCGCTCTCTGCTCCCAACTCTGCCATCTGCTATACTTTCTTTCCCCCTCCACTCTGTTCAGCTTTGGCTTCTTCACACCCCACTCCCACGTCCCTTTCTGTCTCTCTTCATCTGCCCACCACTCAATCTCTTCAATGTTTGGGTATGGAACTAAGCCCACAAGAATGGGTCAGAACTTCAAAGGGGGAGGGCGGTTAGTTTGGGGGGATGTTTTGATTGATTTGTTGCTGCCGTTTTTTGGTTGTTTCTTTTTTAAAAAATCATTTAGGCCTTTGTGACGCCAGCACGCATCCACTGGACAAGCCGAAACCCAAATACTGATTTTTTTTGTAAGAAGGCTATGTGAGGTGCATTGTCATCCAAGTTTGTCTGGTGAACAGCTTGCTGCAGCTCTACATTTTTGTGCACATGTTATGCATGCATATTAGCAAGTCATCTTTGTCTTGAGGAGTAAAGATCTTGCACATAATTTGCCTAGTTACTTTACAGTTACAGTAGCTAGAATACATACTTCAGTCCTCGTGCAGCACAGGGAAAACCGTTCCATTCCCCTCTAATTTCTTAAGTTTTCTAGGATAGAATTTAACTGTAATGTACCCAGGTGTCCCGAGAGAGTAACGATGTTTTACAGCAACAGTCTTACATGAGAATGAAATTTATTTGTGCATCAAAAGGTACAGGAAACATATTTAGAAACTGTAGGATCTAGTTTTACTAGTGCAAGTAGGATTTCCGAATGACTAAACAGCAATGTTTGAACCTCAGTGTTATCTGAATGCTGGTATCTGTAAGGGGTTTATTTAGTTGAAATGTCTAGATGTGAATGTGCATTTTCCTTTTAAATTTCCCAGTGTTTGTTTTTAAAATGTACTTTGCCTGTTTTTTAGGATATAGAAGCAGCAGAAAAAAAACTGCAAGAAAGAGTGCATTTGCTTCCACATCCTGATACTGTTAAGTTAGAAGTAAGTCCTAGAACTCTGTCTTTTTATTTGCTGTTTACCAAATATTTTGCCTTTTTTTTTTCCCCCTGAAGCATGTTCTTAAAGTGAAAATAATTGATTTTAAAATCCAGTGACTGGTATAGCCAAAGGCCTATGTAGCAAGCTGAACCTAGATTCTGGGGCAAGGTCCCTAGATTCTGGAGCATTCTGGTGGAAATATTTAGCAGCTTTCAGATCTATATGAACTTCTATTTCAACGTTAAGTCAAATATAAAAACGAATATCGTGAAAATCAGTGTTAATTATGTTGGAGCTATTTAACTTCTTTTATATGGTCATCCTATTTTCAGTTTGCCACAGATTGTCATCTTTACATTTCAGGGTCAACAGCTGATCAGCACGAACAGAGAAAGTGTCACTTCTCAGAGTTACTTTATGGTTGTATGGGAGCTTATGCAAAGTGCTGCTGCAGCAGGAACACTGGATTTTTGCTTCTCAACCTGTAGACCCTAAAACATTCATTAAAGATAAAAATTTTGAACAGTGAGTTACTCTGGGAACTAGGTATTACCCTGATACAACATAATGAGTTCTGTTCCCTTGTCTCAAAACTGTTTTATCAGTATTATGCAGTGATGAAGGAATGATGAGGACGGAAACAGTCCTGGGAACAGGAGCTGAAGCACAGCACTTACTGATGCAAACTAAATGACCACAAGGCCGCTGAGTAGGGGCTGCCGCTGAGTAGGGGCTACTGCTTATGTTTCTTGCACCAGTGGTTTGTGGGTTCTTTGCTGTATGGTGGCTTAGCTTCCACAGACATAGTAGCACGGAGTGTCCCTCACTAGGTTGTGTGTGAGGGCACTGTCAAAAGAAGGGGAAAGGTGTAGGTTTCAGCACTGTCAGCCTGTGAAGAGAGGTGTATTGTACACAAGTTTCACACCTGCTGGGCAAGCGCTGTAATGCTTAGGCTATTACTTAGAGGAGAGGTGTCACTGGTTCTGGTGACTGTTAAAAGTTCTTGTCTCTCATTGCATTTTGTAGATAGCCTGCTCCTCTCACTGTGACAAGGTACACTCGGAGTGTGCCCATTCACTGGTTGTTTTTCTAATTTTTTTTTCAGAGGTTTTAGACAAAAGGGGACTTTTTTTTTCTCAGATACCTTTATAACTTTAATGCTGCTAAGAAAGATGCCAAACTACTAATACGTATTTTGACTGTAGTTTTAGACTCCTCAAGGACTTTCAAAGCACCTCTAGAGCTGTTTGGATCAGTTTTGGACTGCTTCTCCCTCTGCCCAGTGTAGGCGTTAAGCTGCTTGCGGCAGGTAGACAAACTGGAGAACGCAGAGCAATTGCTTAAGGCTGCAGAGATGCCTACACTCTGCAGCAGCAGTTGAATTTTGGAGAGAACAGAGTTACTATTTGAAGGAGAAGATCCTATTTCAGCCTTTTTTATACTTCTAGAGAAGAGTTGCTATAAATAGTGGGAAAAGAAAACTTTCTTTCATGGTACAAAATTCTTGTGTGTGCTTTGTTCCAAAACACTTCTGAGCATATTTCACTCAGCCATATATGTGTCAGTATTAATATACTTTGAAAGTTATGGCTATAATGGATCCCCAGCTTGCTAAGTCGGAGTAGTTTTGTGTGACAGCACATATGCTTGTCAGAAAAGATTCTCTGAGTAAATCTGTTGAAGAAAATATTTTTGTAAATCCGCAAGAGCCATAGTTATATCTGAGTTACATGTAAGGATCAAGATGATTAGCCAGGAATCTAATACTCTGCAGGGAGATGTTCAGTTTTGTGGAACACTGCTTCTACATTACGTACTTAAACAGGAAAAGAAAAAAAGGCTCAACGCATGTGTACCGTAAATGTTTTCTACTACAAAATTACTTTTTCTGAATGGACATCAATGTCTAAAAATACTTACATTGGTAGATGGATTGAAGTGTTGGCTTAATACAGCTCTCTGATCACATTGTTTTGTGGAAAAAAATATACACGGCACTTAAAATTTTCTTAAAAATCCTACAAAGTTATCCTTAGGATACCAGCACAGAAATGATGAAAGGTATGTCTAGTGCACAGATAAAAAATAAGTTGAATTTATTACTCAGAGGCACAGGGTAATGCAGAAAAAGGGTTAGATAATCCACAGTGGTTTTCCTAGACCCCAGGATAAGTATACACCTTTTTTTTTAACTTGTGATCCAAGTACTGGAGACGATTACTTCGTCAGTGAGTTATCACGCCTAAAATTTTACTTGGATATTTTGAACTATGTTACTGCAAGCTTTTCTAGGATAACCGGTTTACACAGCACTTTTCGTTTATAACATCAAACAACTTTTTGCTATTTCAAAATTAAATTCCACTCACATACATACTTAAATGTGAAAGCTGCTTTTGGCAAAGTGTATTATGACGGGAAATATTTTATGAAGGGTACTGTGAGGGTCTCAACTAATCTGTTCCTTACCACAAGAGGGCACATTCAGTCACTTCACAGTTCATGCTGCAGAATGAAATCTTTTCTGGCTGGTATTTTCTATCATACCAAGAGATCTGAAATTTCCTGTGTGAGTACGTTGTTCTTTTCTGAATTGCTTCACTCATAAGGCTAGATTTAACAAGGCATTGCATATCTGTATTGTTTTTAAACAGGCTGACACAGATTTTGAAATTAAGGGGTTTTTTTTTCTTTATATCTTTCTCAGACTCTCTACTGGACATCAATAAAAGAATCTCTTCCCAAGTGGGAACAGTTTCTTTTAGGAAGAGCAGAAGTTCCTATTGGTTTTAAGAAAATGAAAACTACAAAACAGACCATAAGCTACAATGACGAAGATTCACAAAAATAAACACTCTAGTTTCCTTTTGTTTTGTAATTTATGGCTTAAGCAGTCGAGATCATCCACATAAGGCAACAGAATATCATGCTGTTAAGTTGTAATGTAAATCATTTAAATGAAAAAGAATTATACTGGATAATCTGTTTCCACCATCACATTGTGTGCAATTCTGTGGTCTGTGTCCTCAAAGAGGCTTGTAGGATCAAAAATAAGAAACACTGGTGTATAGAAACCCACCGAGGTAATTGCTTTTTCAGTATGAGAAGAGTTTCAGGTTATTTTTAATCCTCTGCTTCTACATAGAGGTGCGATAAGTAAGGACACACTCATGCTTTATCTTTCTTCACTGCAGTCATCTGTGCTGTATGCGTCTTTGCAGAAGAGGGAGGCAGGAGGAATTTACCGTTGCAGGAGAGACAGGCTCTGCATCAGATGGAATAGCCTTGGTTTAGCCCCAGGAATCTGTGTAAAAACCCTCAGGAGAGCAAGTGTAGAAGGAACACTTTGCATTTCCACAGCTTGTTTTCTCTCATTTTTGTCATTGCCACTTCCATTGCTTCTACACCTCACTCCAGTAACCGTTGCTGCTTTTCCCAGCCTCCTGCTGCCTACTTTGTGTTTCCTGTCTAATGGGCGGGTAAAGACAAGAAAAAGTAAACAAATCTGTAGGCTTTTTTGCTACTTTTAGGCTGCTCTTAATGCTATTTTCTTTCCGTTGACATAACCTACAAGTGAGAACTTTTGCTTAGGCGTGAAAAGTTTGAAAGAAGCAAACTGAAGTGGCTGCCCAGGAACCAAGCATGTATAGAAGTTGAGAAGATAATACTTTCAGCTGTTGAACAGCTCCTCCGTGTCCTCCTACAGAGGTGCAGGATCAGTGAGTTTTGACTGTACGGTGGGCTAACTCACTGTGAAAATTTCGCTGCTCTAGTGCAGGGCTTTTTAAAGTATCAGCTCAGGGGAAGATCCCTCCAGGTGTGTGACCTGGCCTGCAGAAATTTAATCCTAAGCAAAGGAAACCTAGGGAAAAAAATTTTTTTTTTTTGTAAATTAAGAGCCTGGACTTGAGTCAATATATTGTTAAAATTTAATCTTGTATGCAACAACATGCTTCCACCCCCTGGAAGTAGGAGAAAAAATTTTCCTTCTGCCAGTGTTTGAGAAATGAAAATGTAATGATGACAAATTTTGCTGGGGTACTAGTGAACCGATCTGTGCATCCCCACGCTACAGAGAGATATACCCTGCTGTTTAAAACTATCTCTCTGTAGCATGAAGAATTACAGACACAATGAAATGAAAATTTCAGCTGCAATATAAAATCGTGGTACATTTTCAATGGGAATATTAAGAGTTCATTTAAAACTTTTTCTATTGAAGTGTCCGTTAAACTGATAAGTTTTTACAGAAACTGCCATCTTAGAAATATCCTGTTGAGTGGGTGTTGGTGTTTGTAACAATAACGTTGTTTTCATAATATGTGATGGCAGATTAGCACACTTCTCTGCAGTGTTGTTAACAGTTGTAATTAAGGAATAAACAGTAAAGGGTGTCAGTCCGATGACAATTTCATCTATAGTGTCACAATACAAAATGTCACAAAATATTAGAACTGTTATATAACTACAAAAATATCAAATTAGGCTTTCATCTTACAAGCAGAGGGCTTAAAAAAAAACCTGGCATAGAGACCATTGCAATTTTATACCTACTCAGTGTTCTGTCACAAAGACAACTTGGTAATATTTTCTTCTGTAAGATCGCAATGTGGTTCTCAACCTGATTTAGCGGAAATGTGTGTGGATGGTAGAATTGTGGAGCTCACATTTAAAATCAAGTAATTGGAACCAGTTGAGCAGACAAGGGCAAAGCTATTACAGATGAAGCGCAGGATGAAGGGATGGGCGAGCAGTTAGTTGCTAACAAAGACTAGGATTCATCCTGGTCTTTGCAGCCAAAGGGAAATCACTTAAACTAAAATCTGGGCCCCTAAGTACTTTATACTTGCAAGTAATCTGGGTCTTGATCTCTTTCGACTCCGCCTAAACCCTGGGACACAATGCAGATGCTCACTGTCTCCTTGGCCCCGTTCATTTCCCGTGGGTGGAAGGGAAGCGCAGTTGTGGACTGCGAGGGCACGGCAGCAGGATGGGGAGCGTTCTGCAGCCGCCGTGAAAGGCACCTGCGAGCAGAGTCAGTGTAGCTTCTGTGCCGCGGTTTAACACATCGTGTGTTTATGATTATTGTGGTGTGTATGGGCTGGAGGTCAAGATTAAAATGAAATGATTAGCGAGCATCTCCTGATTTGGCACAGACCTTGGGGCAAGCAGTGGCAGGGAAGGTAATTATACGGTATCTCCTGTTAGATTTGTTGAGTGCACAGTTTAATGTCCTGTGGCTGAGCTGGCTTGCCACTTGCCTCCCGATAGATACAAATTTGAGAAAGCAAGAGTTAGTTAAAATTAAGTGTGTTTACAAAAAAAAAAAATTAAAAAATCCCCAAACTGATTGTTGAAATAGTTTAATATCAGCTTTAAATGAGGTCTTGAACAGGTATTCTTCACCAAGTCAAGACTGTTCCTTCAAACCTACTGATTCTATCTAGTTATACTCCATCTTATCCAAAGCTTTTACATACTTACAAAAATATATGTATATTACTTTACATATATCTTACACAATTTTCCCACCTGATGTTTTTTCCCCACAGAACATAACCTGTTACTCTGTGTTCTCGACTCGCTGCATGTCCTTTTGTGTCAATGTACATTTATATGTCAGCTGCAGTGGTCCTAAGAGCCTGTTGCTTTCGTGCATTTCTGGTGGGTGGGGGAAAGTGATTGAGAGAAAAGCAGTGAGGAAAACCAAAGGTTCTGCCTGTTAGTAATTTAATCTTTGAGTATCTTACAGGAAGAGATAATTAATCGTCCTTTTTTAGGTTCATGGACAGATGAGTAACCAGAGTATCACCCAGGAGCACAGCCTGTTCACCCGTCTTGTCACCTCTACCCTCACATTCCCAAGCCTTTTGCTTTCTCAGTTACTCTGGCTGTGGGGGCAGTAGCAGCAGGCATGTTACTTTTCCTCACATAAGTTCTTACTCCGCAGAATCTTTCTCGAGCCTATTAATTTCATTTCAGAATACGTATGAGATAATAAGAGGGTTTAGACACATGATACTTAACACTTACTGTGGTGCCCTCTTGGTCATATTTATTCAGGGTCATGTTTTCATGGAAGTTGGGAGCTAGATTATAGGCTGAGCTTATCATTTCTGTCTTTTTCATTCACATAGAGCAGGGCAGGGATGTAGCTGCTCAGTTTGAGCTTGTTGGTACTGAAAAATAAAACCAAATTTGAAATGGAATGTACTTTTAGAGGTTACATCTGAAAGAAATATTATTTACTCCATAATGGTAATTTTCATAATATTTTAATAGTTGTGTTCAGATACAACTTGACCTTAAATATCACCGCAACTGCAAGCTGTTTTAACATATTTGTAATGATAAGGTCTTCATTACTGTAGTACTCTGCTTGCTCAAGGATTATAATCTATGGGTGTACTGTTACAGTTGAAATAAAGCTCTGATCCTCTGCTCCTGGCTGCTTGGATTTCAGCGTGGAGTTGGATGTATGAGTTGGATGTAAACTGGTACCTGTCGTACGTGGCCAAGGGTGTGGACAGTGAGTAAGCCAGTGATAACACTTTGCTTAGGTATAGTGCTTATTTTCCTCTGACACTGATCTGAGGTGTTAATCTGCTGAGTGTAATGAATCCCAGATCGATTATTTGCACTCTTCCTATTGTTTCATGATAACCGTGAGCTAAATTGCTTCAGACACGTGATTACCAGCAAGATATGGATAGAGATACTTAAACCTCGGACAAGGAAACAAGTGGGGAAAAAAACCGGTTCCTCAGTGTATCCTCCTGCTGTGTGAAGCTCTTTGTCTTTGCCGTAAATAGGATGATTTGATTTGGAAGTGTGTTACTCCTTTAACCACAGCTGATACGGCTCTTGCAAATGCCCTAAATTGTACCTGTTGTGGCCGTACTCTTCCAGGTGGCTCTTTTTCATTGGAGTTACTTTGCAATACGTTTGTTTTTCACGCATACGGATAGGAAGCATGCTTGCTTCTCCCCCTAAGTTTTATCACCGCTGAGGATGATCTTAAAAATAAACGTGTGCTGTTCTTTCTCCTTACTCTCAGTCGTATCACCTACCAGAAAGCCCTAATAGGCAACAAAATAGTGTGAGACGGTATTTACATCACACTTTTGAAACAGATTCAAGCAGAGCCAGCTGCCGTAAGATTATTTTACAAATATATTGCGAATTAATAAAAGAAAAATTTTGCCGTCCTTTAGGTAAATTACAGTCTCCCTGACTAATTACAGAGCTTGAAGCCGCAGTAAATTAGTACCTGCCTCACCGCGGTGGTGAGAAAGGCAGTTTGGGTTTCCAGACTTGCCTTTCTTTACCCATTTAGTTGGTATGTGTTCCCGATAGCTTCGTTCACGGGGCTCTAACTGTTGCTCCATAAAAGCTTCCGGGCGATAATTCGCTGAAGCGAACCCCGCTCCCGCAGCTTTGTGAAGCGCGTTCTCGCTGCGCGCTTCTCCCGCAGCTCGGCTGCGCTCCGGGGCTCTGCCGAGCCTTGCCCAGGGGCAGGGCTGCTCCCGGCTGGGGAAAGCCCGAGCCCGGCGGCAATGTGAAAGGGAGAAAGGAGGAGAACAAAAGAAGATAATTTTTCCGTCGCTTCCCAGTGTGAACGAGGGAGCGCTGGGCGCGGAGCAGGGCTGGGTGGGCGGGCGGGTTGGAGTCTGCTCATCGCCAGGAGCGGTGGCTGAGGAAGGGAACGAGTGTGTGTCTGTGTGCGTGTCCTCTCCCACTTAACAGCGCCGAGATGCCCAGGAAAGCTCTGGGCAGCGGGGTTGGAAACCGTCGTAATGATAACGCTAACGGTGGAAAACGTAATCCGTAAATCCGCAGGGGAAAGGTTTGTGTAGGTGAACGAAACTGTGGATCCCCCCATCGTCCCTCACCGGTGTGTAGAGTGAGCTTAAACAACTGCAACCGCTTTACACAATTTATCGGACGTTTCTTTTTATGAAGTTTTCGGGTACACTTGGCTTTTCCCTCTATAATCAGCTTTCTTTTGCTGGATTCATTCAGTGGTGCCATAATCCAATGTTGGTAATATCTCAATTCATTAACATAATGAATCAGAAGGAAGAGGCTGATTATAAATCAGAAAGCTTTTATTTATGTGAAATATCTTGGCAACTGACAGCAGCGAGGGAGGCAGTGGAAGGAGTATCAGACAGTTCGCGGGACTTGGGGAACACGATTGCAGGAGATCTCAGGTGCTCTCTGGGCGGTTTAAACGCCTGAGCCTTTCAAAGGACGATCGTGCCCATTGCAGCGAGGCAGCGGCGCTGATCTGGGAAATATTATTTGGCTGGGGACCGGGGTGCTCCGAAAGGCTCGGCGAGGA
>NW_010419701.1:2767-3377 GCF_000710305.1 Buceros rhinoceros silvestris | reverse complement strand
GCCCAGCGGCTGGAAGAGCCCCTGCCCCGGACCCGATCGCTTTTAAACTTACTCACCAGGCCCGCGTCTTCTGCAAAGGCAGAAGACGGCAAAGATGCAGATCTTTGTTGGAAAAGTCAAGTTTTGTGTTGTTTGGGACTGTTGTTCTGCTTGTTGTGTTGTTCCGGGAGCACACCCTTTTTCTGCGCTCCGCGTCTGACAGCAGTTTGTCCCCTTCCCCGCAGGGCACAGCAAGGCTTTTCCGTGGCTAAACAAGTTCTTACCAGAGTCGCTTTAAAACTTTTTTTTTTTTTTCCCCACGGATTTTAAGAGCTCCGGTGGCTTTCAGTACCCGCGGGTCAGCCCGGGGCTCCCCGCGGGCTGAGCTGGACGGCACAGGCACAGCCTCAACAACTGATGGGAAAAAGCAACCTGTCCTAAACTGGAGAGCACAGAAGTCCAAACACCTCTCTTTCACACACACAGCGCCAGTCTTGGTTTTGTGGTTTTTTTTTTTTTTTATTGAGGGCACGTGTTGGGCTCACCTTTTCGTGATTCGATTAAGTAAGCCGGAGATAAAGACGAGTAACGGGCGCCTGCGGATGTGGACGGGGCAGTAGTGCACGAGGGT
>NW_010419701.1:1927-2300 GCF_000710305.1 Buceros rhinoceros silvestris | reverse complement strand
CCCTGCTCCCGCCCGGCCCCGCCCGCATGCGGCTGCTCCTGGGGCTAGACTCACCGGGGAGCCCGTAGCCCTCGTCGTGGCCGCTGTCGGTGCTGGCCAAAGGATGATGACCCGCCGTGTCACCATCCCCTCGGCTGCGGAAGCGGTTGCCTCCAGTCCTTTCCTCCTTCAGCAGAGCTGGCGAGCGGGTGGCAGTCCCTCCGGGGGTGTCCAGGCTCCAGATCTAAAGGGGTAGAGGGGGCCTGAGGAGAGAGGTGGGGAAGGAAAGATGTCAGGGAGTGAGCATGGGTCACACTATCGGGGCTGGGCAGTGAAAAGGGGGAGAGCCCAAAGGACAGCAGTGCCACCACCCCCACCCTGGGAGGGGGCGTGG
>NW_010419701.1:1324-1635 GCF_000710305.1 Buceros rhinoceros silvestris | reverse complement strand
GGCCCCTGGGCTTCCGGGGGGACCCGGCGGGTCGGGAAAGGCATGTGTCAGTTTAGCCGTGGTGTTGACTTAAGCGAAAGCGCTAAGCCATTCCTAAACCTAAGTCAATACAGACTTAAGCCAAAATTGTTATTAACGAGCCCTAATCTCATTTAAGAGCCTCCGAGCGAGCCGTGTCCGCACGAGGGGACAGGAGGCGCGTTGCCTCCGCGGTGCCCGGTGCCCGTGGGGGCCACAGCCCGGGGCGGCGGGAGCAGTCGGTACAGGCGGGCGAGGGCGATCCCGGGGGAGCACAAAGCGGGGTTGGGGGC
>NW_010419701.1:733-1064 GCF_000710305.1 Buceros rhinoceros silvestris | reverse complement strand
CCCCTCAGCCGTGCCCGGCCCGGGGGTGGTGCCGAGGGCCAGCAGCTCCGCTCCCTCGGGAGAGGGACATGCCAGTGAATTTTTTTTTTTTTCCCCGTCCCAACGGGGCAGTTGAGCTCTCCACTCCACCCCCCAGTGGGGGCCTTTCTTTTCTTCCCCACCAGCTTTGAGCAGCCCTGTTTCAGATTGGCCTTTTTATGTTTGATATAAAGAATAGTTGTTGGCCAATTCCATCTTTTCATCGCTGCTCTCCAGGCCCGGGTCCAAGCGGCTTGTCAGATGCTCATTAACTCCCCCCTTGGGTCTTTCCAGTGTGTCTCCTAAGCTCATT
>NW_010419701.1:0-626 GCF_000710305.1 Buceros rhinoceros silvestris | reverse complement strand
TGCTCATTAACTCCCCCTTTGGCTCTTTCCAGTGTGTCTCCTAAGCTCATTGTGCCAAGAACTAGCGCTTCTTTCTCTTTACACGGCTCCCTTTCTCTGCTCCATCAGGGAGACAAATTACTTTCCAAAAGGGATCGCCAGGGATGGTTTAATGAGAATTTCTCTAGGGCTGGCCGTGGAAATCAATGTAGTTAACATTCGGTGCACTTAATTGGACTTTTCTCTTCTGCCTCCTTCAAAAAAACTCTGAAGCTATCCTGTTAATCTCTCATTTGTAATCAATTGTGTTGACTAAACAAAAGTCTAGGTCGTCCTTTCTTCCTGTCCCAGACAATCCTTTGTTGCCTCTAAATGCCTCATTCTTGAGTGCTCCTGGTCGTGTAGATGGGTCCGATTGTTGACAGTTCATTATTGCGCTTTTGTCCATTTAATCTCCCTCGCTGTGTTTTGCATGTGCATGCCTTAATGAGCTCCGTTGGCAATTAACATGTTTCTAGCAGCAAACTGGTTGCTCAGACGTTTGGAGAGCGGAGTGCAGGGAAAAGGGCAACGCAGCTGCCTTTAGGTTGTTCGCTTCCCGGGGCCCGGCGGGACGCACCTGGGTGCCGCCTGTTCCCGGGGAGCTG
>NW_010419700.1:0-11497 GCF_000710305.1 Buceros rhinoceros silvestris | reverse complement strand
GGGCGTTGGGCTGCTGGGGCGGTGGCTGCGGCCCGAGCGAGGGGAAGGGCGCTGGAAAGCAGCCTCAGACGCAGGCCACCGGGCTCCTTCCAATGGAGGGAGAGGGGGACAACCCGAACCCCCTGCTTCAGACAGTGCCTTCAAGAGAAAGTGTTCGAAGTATTATTAAAAAAAAAAAACAAAGCCACTTTAGTTGCAAACGAGAATAGCTCTGCAGGCCACTCCATCCCTTGTCCTCCTGGCTTTGCTTTCTCTGGCCTTGGAAGGATGAGGACAGCCCTGCACTGGCACTGCATGCAAAGTGACTGATGTGCCTGGTCAAAATCACTGTTCTGTATCTGCAGGTGGTACATGACCTCTTGAACTGATTAGCAGCAGCAGGGACAGTTCAGATTACTAGTATGGGCTAAATCCTCTATCTTTTACAGTTTAGGTTGTATATTCTCATTTAATTAAGTCACACGTAAGGTAGCTGGTTATCCCTGTAACCAAAATGCTTCTGGTGCGGTGTTGGTTGCTACTGAATAATGACAAATGTAAAAGTTCTGGAGAAAAAAGATTAGTCCTAAACTCTCAGATAACACTGTACATTGAGTATTTTGGAGGGTCTGGGTATTTCAGATAACTGGAATTACATTATTTTCCAGTTACTCACAGAGGTCCAGAGCATTTTCATACATCCATGAATTCAGAAGGATTAGACATGCTGAAGCATTCAGTGAAGTACAGGGATGAAGCAGGGCCCCCCAAGTTTGGAAAGGGAGTGCTAAAGTAGAGTCTTTCTAATAGTTAAATCAAGACTTCAACCAGTCATACTTTCAGTAGATCATAGAAAAGTTGAGAAAAAAACCTGGTCTTGCTAAACAAATTTTGTAGTCCCTTGTATAAACATAAAAGAGTTCAGGTATCTGTCTAAATATAAGGGTACTTAGACACGGGTGATGAACTGTTTATGGATTTGTGCATAATGATGGATCGTAATAGCTTCTTGACCTGCTCACAAAAACTACATAGGGTGGATGAAATGCAGATCTATCTGTGCACTAAATCTGCAGCACCCAAAAGGAGTAAACTGACCTACCCTACCCATCTGCTGACTCTATGGCACAGACATGGATTTCATTGTCTGAGTGCACCAAGGCGGACTTTAGGACACCTTGAGAAGAAGATCTTGCAAAATAAGACAGAATCTCCAAAGTCAGCCAACAGCCATTTGTTTTGCAACGAAAAGTTATCCCTGACAAATCTTTCAATATTAGAGCAGAGATTTCCTCCTCGTCATCATAGCACTTAAGCAATGGTCAGTGTCAGGCTGTTCTGAAATGGTTGTCCTCATTACTCGATCCCCATGGATGCTTTTCATTTGCCAGTAGGACATACCAAACCGTCAGCAAAACAAAGGAACAAAGTCTGCGGCGGCAGTGATTGGATGCCATTTCTAAAAAGTGTCCAGGAGATTTTAAATCTGCACAGAAAAAAAAAATGTTGTTTATTCTGTCATTGGCAGAACATTGATATAGTCAGAAACATTATTTCAGTGTAGTTTTTACATGCCATTGAACGTTTTCTCTGTGTTCACGGGTTGTCAGTCTTATGTGCAGATTAAACTAAGTTCTCACAGAGGAAGTTCACGCAGCGTGAATTCCGTTAGCTTTGCTGATCCCATTACGTGCCATAATGTGAGAGTGAAGATTGCTCTGCATAAATATTCATTTAGCATCTTTCAAGTTTTCACTTTTCATTCGGCTGCTGCCTGACCCTGTCTGCCACTTTTCTCTGAATAATCATTACTGCTGAGCAACCCATTTGGAGAAAAACGCATTTGCAAGAGTAAAATACCCAAACAGCACTAGACTCATGGATTGTCACTAGGACAAGTTGCAGCCTATTGCAACGTATAGCTGTGGACATTAAAATGATCTAACGTGCTATTTATTTGGAATTGATGTGCATTTTTCTGTGTGAATGTCATGGCCTCTGGCTCACACAGAGGACATACTGAATATGTGGGTAGCAGCGCCCCAATTTTACTCTGATCACTCTGAATCCGAAGTAGAACTCTTTTAAAACTCTATTAGGTTTTGAAGTGTATCAGTGATTTTTTTTAGTGCCGTTGCTGTTGATCCCCATCTCAAAGGCTCTGCTTGTGCATTGAGGTGTACTGGAATTGGTGAAAATAGCGTAAACAATGTGATGTGGTTTTGTGGAGGCAAGGAGTCAAATCAAGGGCTCCTTCCATATCAAGTGATTTAAAATGACTACACACTAAAGAATTTAGCCCAAACATGCTAAAATTGGCCACAACCTCAAGAGGTCCTGGGATATGAATGTCCATGTGTGGACATGTCGAGGGGTCTAACATCCATGTTTCTATGCCATGACTTCAAGTTGATGAGCAAGATAAGTTTTTCAGGGGCTCAGTCTTGCAACTTCTGAATACAGGACTCTCCTACAGAAGAAAACTCACCTGACCACTGAAAGCAAGCAGCTGTCTGAGAAAGGCCAGAGGCATCGCAGGGTTCCATCCCCGCGGCAGGAGTGTGACGAGCCACTTTACAGGCTGTGCTGCAGAACTTCCCGAAGCTTTCCTTGGGCAAAGCATCAGAAAGCACATCCTGTTCTCCCATGCAGTGCTCTGAGCAAGCTGGCAAAAGGAGACACACTTTTCTACTTATAAGATGTTTACTTTTGACAGGTATTATCATAACGGCTTTTTTCTTTACCTTTTTTTCATCCAGTCAGAATTCCCATAGACACCACTTAGATAATTTCCCTGCTTATCAGCTTGACATCTTAATTGCAGAAAGTGCACCAACAGGGAAAAGCTGCTGGATAGCAAGTGCCAATGCCACAACTGGTAAAAAAACCAACCAATCAACCAAACAAAACAAAAAAAAAAAAAAAAAAAAAAAAAAAAAAACCCAAAACCCCAAATATATTACACAAGGAAGACCAAAGAGGTGAAAATATGTTCTCCTTGAAATTCGGGTTTAAACCAGACATATTTCTGTGCTGTCTGAAATGAATGAAATATCTTTCCCGCCAGACAGCTTTGATCCAGGCCTCGAGCAAAAAAAAACAGTGCAGGGTAGAGACATTCATGTGACAAAGACTGTGTGATTCAGGAAGGACTGTTACTGCCTGACTTTGGGCCAGCTGCTTGGCCCCAGTCCTGCGCTGATGTACTTGCCTGTGCACTCGCACAGAGACTTAACAGAAGCCTGGACATGAAAGAAACGGGCCAAGCATTTTCCAACAGAAGACCGCTACTCTGTCTGTAAAGACCTACTATGTTCATAATGATGCCCCAGTCTGGCTTAGTGGGAAGTTAGAATGGCAATCATTTCCCTATTAGCAGTAGCATTATTCTGTTTTTAATGTGTGCTTTATATCCACAAGCCTTAAAATAGATCTCGTCTCTGTATTTTATGATGACATTAATATCTCTCAATGCCCTGACTTTTTCTAAAAGAAAATTGTCGTGTAAAAGACGCTTGTTCTTTTAATTAAGATCAAATAATTTGTGGAGTACATTATATTTTGGACCTGTCACATCAGAGCACATACATAACATTGACTTATGTGTGGTGCACGCAATCAGCCGTGTGAGTGAAGGATTACACACAGGCTTTCCGGATGCTTTGGGGCTTGAACCCTGCGAGCAGTAGATCACAGATGCTTTCTGTCATGTATTAATAGTGTCTCAGACTGAGAACTGGAAGCCCAGAGCTCCCATAAATGCTAAAAATGTTTTACCTCCAGGACTTAGAATGCGTAGCTTAATGTGCCAGTGAAAGACTCTGGAAGCTGCTTTTCTTTTTTCTCCAAGCTGCTTTTAAAAGTATCCTTTTCAAGTTCAGAAAAACATTAATGTGTTGTTATAAAATTTTTAAACTAATGTGACACTTGTCATTGTTTTATTTTGGCGGTGGAGGCATAGGAACTATTTTCACATGCAAAAATGCATTGTTTCAGTCATCTAAGGACAAACTCACCTATTTGGCGTTCCTGGTTGAGCAATAAGAGATGAGTAAACCTACAGTGGTTTGCCTTTAAAATGTCAGTGGAGCAAAACCTGTTTCTCTAATGAAGTCCCTGGTGAGCTGACAAAGCAATGGTTCCTAATCCTGGTCCTGAGCCACCGCAGTTCGCCATGAGACCGTGTTAATGGCTGCATCTAGGCCTCGAAAGAAGAGAGGGAATGCAGGGTAGATTTTTTGCAGTTGTTAGCCCAGGTGTAGGAGGGGATTGGTATTTTAATTTGGTTCAGACCAGACTGGACTAATTTTCAACATTGTCTTGCAGGATTGTGGCAACTTGTTGTGATTCTTGGCACTTGACCTCTTCCGTCAAGGGTCCATTTATGCACTTTACTCTGATACAGAGGATGTAAAATGGCGCTTTATTATGTAATGAACAGAGCTATATAGTGTTCGACTAAGCCTCGCCCATCGTGGGTGGTTACTGCATTCCTGTAACGTAAGCACGTAAGCACGTAATCTTCCGAGCGCCTATACTGCCACCCAGTGTACCACAACAGTGTACCGCAACACAGGATGTCTCTACCTATGTGCCACTTCACATGGTGGAAGCTTTACTGATAAGCATATATCAAAAGAACAGATTGATCTTTTGGTAGCATTCATTTTGGTACTACTAATAGATAACCGCTTCCGAAACGCAGTTCTTTGCTGTGGAAGGCGCATCCCCTGAGGAAATCCAGAGAACCACATTCAGTCCCCATCACTGAGACACAGCCAACAGATCTGTCTACATCAGCTGATCTGGTCAGCTTTGTATTCTCCTTGTTTGTGCGAGTGTGGTAATGTGCTCTGCCCTAAGGACTGGAGATGAGTTCGATAACATTTCCGTACCATCACGGCAGTGAACAGCGTAAAGATGGGGATTGATTCCATCCTTATCCAGCCGTGGCTCATTAGCTGACTAACTTGCTCTTAGTGTCAGTTCTTACCCAGGGTAATGACTCTGGGTTACTGACCACCCCCAGCCACAGGTTTGGGGGCATATTCCAGGCCTGTTTCTCCATCCAGCAGTGCCTGGAGTCCTTTGCTTCCTTGATGCTGCTGCCAGTCCAATAGACTGTAATGGTCCTTTAGACGTGAGAAATTACATTTGGGCTTATTCCTGTTTTGAGTGATTTGAAGAATTTCTTTCTGTTACACAAGATACCTACAGATGTAGTATCTGTGGGGCACACGCTCTGTTCTCCTCTTGGGGTGTGCAGAAGCAGATTCTGCCTTGGAGGTTGGATTTGACTCCTCCCTTTCTTTCTTGCCAATGCTTCTTTTTACCAGAGGATTACCTGCCTTCCCTCTCTTCCTGCTTCCTTGTTGCTTTGATGCATCCTTTTATGATTTGAGGAGGAGGAAGTAATCATATCGCTGGGTGTATCCTTCATCTGTCTGCAGATGGCTTTAGGCAGAAGCAGGGCACACAACCCAATGTGGTTAGAGAAATTTTGCTGTACCGTATGGCAGAAGCAGCTGTACAGCAAGGTAACATGTGAGATGAAGCCCAAATCCATCCCTGTCACCAGTGGTGCTGTAGCTCTGGCAAGCTCGCTGGTCTGTGCTGGCTCCTGGCATCCCCCTTCCCTGGAACATCAGCTTTTAGCTGCTGCCAGGGGCACTGTTATTGGACTTTTTTGTTTGTGCTGTTGTTCCAGGTCAATAGATCCCGTGCTCTTCCAGTGCTCTGAAAAAATATATGGTATCACAGAGCTGCATCGTCTCCTTGTTTTTCCTTCAAGATTATTGCCAGCAAGTGAACAAACATTGAAACTGTTCATATTGATGTAGTTTCTTTTTTCAACTGGTCAGTTTTACAGCTTTTTTAATTTCTACATGCTCTTGGGATAGGGTTATGCATTACGGCGACCAGTTAGTTCAGACCCTGATGTGTTGCTTTGTGGGCATTTAGCCAAGAATTAAAACATTAATTATGTAAATGCAGTCTTCTTTTCTGTGACTTTCAGTGGCATTTACTCTGAAGAGACACTTCTGAGAAGGAAGCAGACTGTCTTAAGAATAATGATTACAATAAAGGTGAAAGAAATGCAATTGCAAATAATGTTCGAGAAGTCAAATATATCCTGACCTCGCTTGGCATGTGAAGCTATTTGTGCAGCCCCAGTTAATGACTGGACAATTAATAACTGGATCAGTTGCTCCAAGAGAAGGCGCAGTTAAATGCTTTCTGCATGTCATTCACCCCTCAGTCCAGGTGACCTTTTATGATTTTTTTTTGAAGAAATGACTACTGAGACTTCTTTTCTTTCTTCCTCTAATTATATATATTGTGTCTTGCCTTACCTTAGAGTTTAAGACCTGGAAGAGATTGTTTTTGTGTCCTTTGGATTTATAGCTACATTAGCCACCTTCCTAGTATGAGTTACAGCAAGCTTCATATTGTCTCTAATTTATTGTAGCCATGTAAGATGTACCTGACAGCATTACTAGAGCTCAGAAATTCTCTATCAAAGCATGTGGGATGAAGAAGAGCAGATATTTATTACAGAATGGGGAGAAAAATTAAATCAAACAAATTAACTATACACTTCCCACCCCAGCAAATATTAGTCTGAGGTGTAGGATTTAAATTCCCTTTATTTGTACAAATCAATACACTAGTAAGAGACCGCATTTGAGGCTTTAATGTTTTTCTTAGCATCTTTATAATTTGGAAAATGCCCTGTACTCCTAAATGACAGGATGTACGATTGTCATAAATTCATCTTATTCACAGTTTTAAGAAGTGTATCAGGGAGAAAGAATGCAGTGTGTTGTTAAACAGCAGAGGCAGTCTGAAATTCATGAAATGAAAGATCACCTTAAGCTGTTGCTTTGAAGTTTCGTTAGTTTTCCAGTTCACTTCCTACCGATGGAAAACTTGCCAAAAGTACTCCCAGCAGAGATGAAAATTATTTGGCCCAATGAAATCCACACACTTGGAGATTATCAGCACATCAAAGAAACAAGAGTCAAGCTGTATGCTATAGACAATTTACATAGAATTCATATATATCTATATCTCACTGCCTGTGTATCTCTAGCTAATTAATGCAGGCTATACTTAAGCAGGTAGCTCCAAGCAGGATGTGGGAAGATGCGCCAGTGAAATCTATTGTATGAAAAGTGCGTTTTAGGTGATTGCTTTAGACTTTAAATATTTTATTAGGCTGATCCTACCGGATATATTTTCTTCCTCTGGAAAACTTTAAATGATTCTAAAGTTCCTCTGTCAACTTTTTGTTGTTGTTATTGTTACAGGATTTATTGAATACAAAGTGTCTTTTATGTTTTATTTCATTACAAAAGCACATCTGGACAGTTTATCTTTTATTAGATCATGGTTGTTTGGAAAAGCTACTTTGGGCAGAAACAACTAAAACTGGGATTCTTATTAACACAAGTATTTGAACCGATAACAGGCTCTGAAATCTTGTTTTTCCTCAATTAATTTCCTCCTGTGGAAGGAATTTTTTGGTAGAGATGAGCCTTTCAATGCAAATGTGTTTGCCTTGTGCTGTCCCTCCTGCCCCTCTGTGGCCAAGGGCCTTGTCACCAGTGTGTCTATGGGGCATGCATGATGGTGGGGACCAGGGATGTGGCACAGGCTGCCTCTGGTCACCACTCTCTGACTAGGACCCACGTGACAAAGCAGGCACTCATAGCTGACCTTGCTTCAGCTCATAGATCTGCCCTAAACATTGCACCTTAAATAATGTTAAGCAGTGAAACGTTGAGCAGCAACTATCAGGAAAAAGCTTGTGAAGCAGCACGGGTTGGGATAAAGAACCTGGGGCTGCTCCTCCTGCCTACTGCAGCAAAGTGTTTCTCCTCCTCAGTCCTCGTGAAAGTGGCATTTGCAGCATGTTCTTTGATGGAGCTAAAATTCCCACCCTCATATTTCAGCTCTGGGAAGGGCTTTAGCAGAGTATGCTGGGGATCCAGGTAGACACCTACTACAAAGGCGGAGGGGACACTTTAACACTGCATCTTCATGTCACGGACCGAGAGGCTTTGTTTTCAACAAACAAGTGGGAAAAATCACACATTACACCTTTCTAGAGTTGCCACAAAGTAGAATCGACCTGGGTCAGCCCAAGCACAGAGCTTGCAACCCATTTCATAGTATCGCAGCCCTTCAGGCTTGGCTGAGAGTTGAGAGCATGTGTAAGGAGTCAGAAGTAAAATGGATTGGAGCAGAAACAAAGAGTAATACTACGTGAGGTGAAAATCTCAAGGTGGTATGGTGTGAAGCCACTGTAAGTGCCTCTTCAATGAGCACAGCACACAAACCTAATTTTAATAAATTATGTTCTTTTTAACTCTTCCTTACTTTCAGTGCATCAAGAATTTCTGCTCTGTGTAGTCGATGCTGAATTTTTTTCTTCTTACTCGTGTGTTTGTTCGTTTGGGTTTAGTTATTTCATTTCCCTATTCAGGATAATGATATTTTCTTATATTTCAGTCTCAGTTTCTATTTTCTTATATTTCAGTCTCAGTTTCTAGGCCTGTTTGCTATACACGCTCAGCTAAAAATAAGCTGCTTTTCTCTTAGGTGCATTATATAAATTCAGTCCCTAGCTGTTATACAGTGCCTTCCAGATGATGCTGAGTTGATTTCGCTCATGTCTTGTCTAACTTTAATGATGCCACAGAGACAGAATCCACTGATGGGTTTTTCTAACAAGAATTCATATCAAATCCTCTCTTACCATTCCCTAGACCACAGCCCAGTTTAAACATATTTAAACCATAAAATGGGCTCTCAGTCTTTTTTGATATGGTTACCGTCATTGCATGTAAGATAAATTTCATTTTCGTCCCTGGAATTGCGCTTGGATATCTGTTATATTTAAGCCAGTCCAGAAATAAATGTTGCAGTTTGAGCTGCCACACGATATTCTGGCAACTTAGGCTGCCCTCCCACATCTTTGTTTGCCCTGTCAGATGCTCCTGAGGTATTCCCATGTCATTGCTGTGAACTCACTGATCTGTGCTACGTGACATGCCTGTCCTGGCCTGTGCATTTCTTTGTGGAAAGGATGGGGTGAGGTTCCTTGTTATGTTTTATAAAATTGGCTAAAGCAGCTGATTGTAATGACCTCTCAGTTTAAAATCAATTGACTTCTTGCTTGGTTCAGATACTGATGTTTAAAAAAATGAATGAATATAAAAAGGAAAAATTATCTTAGTGGACAACATCATTCCATGATGCAGAATATTGCTGTAAACCCAGGACTCAGGGAAGGAGCAGCAAGGCTGTGAGCAACTAGGTGCAAACCTGTGGGCAAGGCAAGGCGGACTGGGGGGGAAGCAAAGTAATAATAGGATCAGATATGAGGCAGGCCTTTCCGGTTCACTGGTAAAAAAAGACTTATCCTAAATATTATCAATTGGATTTAAGCTCTAAATATGACCACATCTGAGCTGTTTCTGGTTAGATCAATTGAAGGTACGTATGAACTACCTCACTGGTATGTAGATGTAAAACTTACAACCTTAAAAATCTCACTTAGCTATTGCCCAGATCCCTGTGCCTCTTCATCTGTGATCTTGATAGACACTCACAGAAAACACCCACAAAATACATCATCCAGTAAAAGGCTCAGGGCTTGTTGCCAGCTCCACAGGCTCAGCTGCTGGAGGGCTCACTAAGGTGTGGGGTCCAAATTTTGTTGAATCCTTGGCCTGCAGGAATAGAATTTATTCAGCCTCAGACCATCTGTTGAAACTTTTCCATGCAGGAGTAATTAAGTAATTATTAGGGCAGAGAAAGCATGAGTCTATGGCCTGGGGATAAGGATAGGGCTTGCTTGACTACTACTGCACAAACTATTGAACACTAAATGTAAAATACTCAGACAGTTGCAAGAACAGAAGTGGGAGCCTCATCTCTCCTCTGTAACTCAGAATATCCTTTTTGCTGGAGCATCCGCCTGGGGTCTTTGAGATGGACCTTCAGGTCTCCACAGGCACCAAAGAGTACTGTAGCCCAGGTCACCCTCCTGCTGGACAGGAGAGCTAACCAGTGAATCATTGTGCAAAAGGAGGAGGCGTACTCCTTTCCCCCCTTGGCTTTCTGGGAGGGGCAGACATGAAGGTTGGTCCTTGAAATCATCATCTTGAGACAGCCCCAAGTAACACCTTGCAGAGAAGAAGTTCAAATAATACACCTGAACTTCTATAGTACAGGCATATTCTCACTCAGCCCATGGAGTTTTCTGCTTTTTTTTTTGTAGGATGCTACAACCTTTACAGTGAGTTCAGTCTGAAGACATGAGTCCAGGCGCTCATCTACTTCTTCTAATGAATTAAGCTGATCTAATGAAAGATGCTACTTCATTCTCTGAGCCCTTCTCACTTTTTTGGAGTCCTACCTGTCTAAATTGGGGCTTGGGATACCACTAGGCAGTTCGGTCACAGAGGTAATTTTGTTACCTGGATAATAATATTTTTTGCGTTGCCAGTATGGGACAGAAATGGTGCATGCAAAATCACTTTTTTATTGGAAATTTGGTTTTACAGATGTTATTAAAATTGCCTTTTGTTAACCTTGACATCAGAAGTCATATCACAATGTCATTTGATGAGAAAAGATATTTTGATAAAACTAATGTGGTCCAGACTATTAGTGAATTAATGTATCAACTGACAAATTTTGATGAATTAATTAGCCTCTAAGTACATTGAAGAAAGATGGAGTCAACACACTCGGCATAGAAATTCTTATCCTGAAATTACAGAACTAGAGACCTAAGTAGAAACATTAGAATATACATATTTCAATACTTTTTTCTCCCATTTTTCTCCATCAATTAATTAATTTATTTGCAAGGCTCTTTGCTTTTTTTTTTTAAAAAAAAGACTTTCTACTGTGGTATCACTCTGAATTTTTCAAAACCAGTCTGAGATTTAAAAGCCACCTGTCACCGGTTTGGCCGAGGCTGAGACAAGGTCCGGTAACGATAATACCTTCCTCTATTCCAGCAGAAATATGAATTAGTGAGACCTCTAAAATGCTTTTTGGAAAACTGAAGCAAACTTTAATAACACTACAAACAAATATATATTAAATACAAAGGAAAACAGTGAGATATTGAGGGTTTTGGGAAGGCGAGGGTTAAACCAAAAGCAAACATGGACCACGGCAGTGATCAAAGATTCCGGCGGCCACGTGGTTCTGCCATGTGAGCAGAACACAGAGACCCGCGCAGTTACGAATTACCCGGCAGCACAAGATAGAGTGGAATTGGCGCAAAGTCCTACCAGTGTCTGGTGCGGAATGAAGCAAAGCAAAAGCAAACAGCTCTCGGGCACACAGGCAGTCCGGACCCGGCTCGGCGGGGCCCCAGGCACGTGGCAAGTGGCGGGGAGGTGGAAGCGGCTCCAAGGGTCTCTGGCACAGTGCGCGGGCAGTCTGGGCTCGGCGCTTGCGGCAGAGCTCTGACGCGGGGCTCCGATGTGGTGTG
>NW_010419699.1:14417-23085 GCF_000710305.1 Buceros rhinoceros silvestris | reverse complement strand
CTCGGCCTCTGGAACGGGCCAGAGGCAGAGAGTTTGTATACTTTCAGAAGGGGTAAATGGCTCTGTTTCGTGCTCAGGGTTTTTTTAATAGCCTGCAGATCCGTTTTTATAGCAGGTACTTTTTTGCTTGCTTTGACTGATTAATAATGACTTTTTTTTTAAAGCTAAACATTTTCTTTAATAATGGAAGCATTAGGTTTCGTATTCCTGCCTGGTACTGACAGACCTTTGAGAGTTTTCTGTGTGCCGTCTCAGGGATGGGGATGACGCGATTTGAACTGTAGTTGTCCTTCAGGTGAGGCCAAGAATGGGCCGGTTTGAACCCTGTCCTTTGACAGGGTGATGCTCATCTGCCATATTCCTCACACCTTTTTTGTTAATGAGTTTTCAAGGTGTTCTCTAACTTCAGCTGTACTTGTCACAGGTAAAGAAAACGATGAATGATTATTTGTTGAAATTCAAAAGTTGGAAAATACACGCTTTTAGTGATGTTCTGAAGCATTAAATGTGAAATTGTTTTGAAGAGTTCTTGGGGGGTTTTTTTATGTCTTTAAACTCTTCAGGTTTTTTAAGCATCTGGTGTTTCTAAGTGTCATTATAAGTTTCTCTTTGAAGCAATTTTTTTTTTCTGTAGACAATGGAAAGTTAAGATGCTCATATGTGACCTTCTGCTTCTGTGGGATTTGGGGTGATATTTAAGGTATTTTAGATGGTGTGGTGTAGCTTTTGAATGGATGAAACGAATTTCATCTGGACAATTTGTTAGCTACAGCAAGGGCTGTTTATAAGTACTGTTTTTATACTGAGCAACAATATACACATTGTAAACAAGGAAAGCATGTTGCAGGAATAATTCTGTGGAGTGCGCAGGAGGAACAATGCAAAACTTTGGTGGGTGAGTACCAATAGAGAAACTGTGAGGGGACCCAAGCTTGGAAACTTTTTATTGTTAATAATGTGCCTTCAAAGAGCATCTCCCAGTAAAAAAAGACTTGTACCACATTTGATTGTTAAGGAGGCGGGTGCCAGTATCAAACAATAAGGACTTCTAAAGAACTGACAAGTCATGAGGAATATACTGCATAAGTGTTATTTATCCATAAGTTATTCAAGAAATTAAATTGTTGATCTTTTGTACCCTAAACAGTTACGAAACTGGTTTGTTTCAGAGAGTGTTCTGCAGAAAAAAAGGATATGGTGTCCATTTGAGTTCCATCTTGTCCAGAACTGGTTTCCTCTCTGCTGTCAGCATGGCAACATCACTCAGAACGGCGTCGTCTAGCCTCTTCTGGATGCGTTCAGTAGCAGCCTGTAAGCAGGCTCCATTGCAGAGTAAGTAATGATGAAATTGTAGAAGTACTAGGTTAAAATTTGTTCTTTGAGAGCCTCTTCCCTGTACTGTTTAAAGTAATGGAAGCTTGGAAGTGAATATTTATTTGAACAGAATCAAGTCTGATATTGTGTTCTCTGCTAATAATTCAGTATTTTTTTTCTTTTAAAGCTTCCATTGTTCACATAAGACACTCCTCTAATATATGAATTAGCTTGTAAATAACACCTCTCTTCCCCCACTGATTGTATTTGAAGACTAATTTTCTTTTTCAGACTTACAAACAGTGGTAAGAAAAGGCTACAGTAAAATCTCATTACTTAATGTAAGTGGAGAACAAGTGAAAACAGGCAGTATTATTTCTTAGATTTTTGTTCCTGTTTTAGATACCAATAGAAAGATGTAGGGGAGATAGTAAAAGTGGAAGGAAGAGACTGGAACTGAGAAAATATTAGACATTTTACATTTAAAGGTTCTGCAAGGAGTGGAAAGAAATCTTGAGAAGAAATACAAACTCAACTTCTTAACAACTAAGAATGGTTTAGTTAGAAAAACTGAAGCATGGAAGTGCTAACAAATTCTAAATTTAAGAATTTTACACCTAAAATCTTCCTGAGAGGAAAATAGCTGTAGAAAATTTTTTTCTTGGTTCTTTCAGCTGTCCCAGTTTTGACATGCTGAATGCTGCCCCCCTCCATTATGAACAGCCGAGAAGAATCCTATTTGTATTTGTTGTGATTTAACCCCAGCTGGCAGTTAAACACCACACAGGAGGTAGCTCACTCCCCACCCTTCTGCCAAGGGGATGGGGGAGAGAATCGGAGTGGGGGGACGAAAAAGTAAAACTCATGGGTTGAGATAATGACTGTTTAATAGGACTGAAAAGGAAGTGAAAATAATAGTAATAATAACTGAATATACAAAACACATGATGCACAATAGAATTGCCCACCAGCTGCTGACTGATGCCCAGCCAGTCCCTGAGACATGGTGTCCCTCAGCCAGCTCCCTCCAGTTTATATACTGGACATGACATCATATGGTATGAAATACCCCTTTTGCTCTTTTGGGTCAGCTGTTGTTGTTGCTGTGCCCCCTTCTCAGTGACTTGTGCAAGCTCAGCCTCTGCTGGCAGGGCAGCGTGAGAAGCTGAAAAGTCCTTGACTTGATATAAGCACTGCTCAGCAACAACTAAAACATCAGTGTGTTATCAACATTACTCTCATCCTAAATCCAAGACACAGCACTGTACCAGCTACTAGGAAGAAAATTAAGTTTTTTCCAGCCCAAACCAGGACAGTATTAAAACTAAAGGTGGTGTAAAATAACAAACAAACGAAAAAAAGTCAGCAAAAAGTTGAAACCTTTTTATGACTTACTTGGAAATAGAAGGCCCAGAACACACTAAGACTTTTCTTGTGACTGTAATTCAATTCTTAAAGTGTAATGATAGAAGAAGCTTCACTGGATTCAGAAACTTACATGTGGATTTTTGTCAGGTTTTGGCAATAAAGGCAGGGGTTTGCTAAGAAAAGTCAACCACAGGCATCTCCTGCGCTCATCTTAGGCATGCATATCTAGGTGGCTGTGGAAGGCATGATGGCTGTGATATGGCTCCTGTATAAGGGACTGTTACTATTTAACACCTTACATCAGGGTTATGGTTGAATTCAATACTCTTAAAGGTGTTTTCCAATGTAAATGATTCTATGAATATGAAAAATGGGAATGAAATTGTGAGAGAACTCAGTCAGAAGGGACTTTGGGTGGTCTGTGTTCCAGCCTTCTGCTCCAAGCAGACTTAGCTCTGCAATTTCACCCTGTTGCTCAGGACTTTGTGTAGCTGGGTCTTCAAATCTCTAAGGACAGACACTGCCCAAACCTGCCTGGACCCCATCCCACTGGTTGACTGTCCTCATGACATACCCAGTCAGAGCCTCTCGTTTCAACTTAGGGGGGTTGTTTCACATCCTCCCACCATGCGCTGATGTAAACAGACAGGCTCCCTCTCCTCAGTAACCCCAATCTTCATACATAGTCACTGGGGGCTGCTGTTAAGTCTCCCCCAAACTGCCTCTGCTCTAGGCTAAGCCAGCTCCAGTCGCTCACCTTCACACAGGGCAGGTGCTGCAGCCTCTGACCATTTTGGTTGGCTTTTGCTGAACTCATCCAGGTGTTTGTTGTTTCTATTTAAGGGCCCCAAACTGGCCGTAGAATCTAGATGTGGTCTAACAGATGCTGAGTAGAGGGAGATAATCCTTTCCCTCAGTTGCCTTAGTACAGACCCAGATGCTGTTGTCCTTATTTACTACTTGTAATTCTTGCAATAGCTTTCCTTGGAGCAACAGGAATCTGGGGGAAAATGGTGAAGTCCTCTAGTACTATAGCAGCCAAGATATTATAGTTTTGTGTTTTGTATAGCAGCCACCAGCAAAGTACAAATTTTATTTTTATAATAAATACTGCTATGAATGAAATTATCTTTCCTGTAAGTCATAAGGTCATTCTTTGCATATATAAAGAATATGGTGAAATCTACAGCTATTTAGTTCATACTGCAATTTTTCTTAGGAAAACAATACAGTTGGAAAGGTAAGTGTAGGCCGTAGCTACCTAGATAATATATTTTTTGATTGCACTAGAAATCTGTCTTGTAAAGTGATCTTCTATTTATAGAGTATTTGGGTTTTGTTAATCTAAAACTGAGTATGATTATAATCCCAATTAAAACGTAAAACAGAACGAAAATGTAACCATTCTTAAATTGGGCACAGCTCTACTTGCTTTTACGTTATTGTTCTTTACTTTTTTTTTGGCAGATGGAGCTGTGTATCATGCTTGCCATAAATCTACGTACTCGATTCTCCCTGAAGACTACAATTGGTACTTAAACGTGCTTTGATGTGTGGGCTTTTTGTATGATGTTTATGTCAGGGCTACTTTCTCTGTCGTGAAGTTGTCGTATAATGGTATCCAACACAACTTCTGCCAATTTTGGATATATGTCATAACTTGAACTAAAGTACTGTTTCCAATTGTAATGAAGCTAGTATTTGAAAAAATGAGTGTAATGAAAAATCATGCTGGCCTCATTTTTTAACTGCAGTACCTCTGCAGTTTTGCTTGTGCAAATAAGTGCAGAAGTAGCTAAGAGCAGTCGTTTTCACTGATACTTGTTGTTAAGACAAAGTCCAGGTGTTTCTGTGCTGCTACATGGGAAACTTGAGTAGAAACCATAAAAGATGATACAAACATAGTGAGAATTGGCAGCACCTGTGTATTACGAAGTTTTAGGAAGCTAATATGCCATGGAAGTTGATAAGGAAGGAAGGTGAGAAGAGTCATACTCTCTCAACAAACCTCTTGGTAGGACTTTTTGCTCATCATGCTTATCCTCCTTTACCAAATATGACAGTTGGAATCCCAAACAGAGCTTTGTTTCCTATTCTTTGTTTTGTAGGTGCCATACTTCTTATAAGGCATTTTGTCCTAAAGATCATTATCCCCAACTGTTGCTACAGTTTTATATGCAGTTATTTCAATTATTAAAGATTTTTTTTTCCAACCCATATTCCCAGCTATCTTTAATACTTTATTTTAGCCCTTTTTTCCTTCAAAACAACCCCATCAAAAATGGCTGGCGGGGGGGGAAACCAAACAACAAACAAAAAACCCAACCAAAACCAGGAAGTTCAGGTATTTGTAACCCCTTTTTTTATAAGCATTTATTTTATAGACAATTCTTAAGAATTCATAAATGCAGAGTCAGATCTGGTTTTCTTTGGAACTCGCTCAGCACTTCTGAAAGCTTTACAGAATATATTTAAGTTTTTGTTTTTATAGCAAAGTGGAACTTGCAGTCACATCAGATTTGAAGACAATCGTCTGCTACCACCCTTCGCTTGAGATTCCGTATGAGCATACAAAAGTATGTCCAAATGTACACATTTATATTTCTTACCCTTATAAAGGCATAAGAATCTCATAATTTTGAGTGTTCAGGGCATTTTTTTTAATTTGAAATACTGAAGTACTTTTCTAGTACATGATCAGCATATCTGTGAGGTAAGTGAATGATGACTATAGCTGCTGCCATGAGGAGGACCCTATTCTTAGTTAAATTGAGGGAAAGTTTCAGAGTAAAAAATGCTCAGATGTCACAGCACACAGTAACTCAAATAGAATTAAATGAGGGGCTCTATTTGTGCACTACAGAGAAAAAAAGTGTCTGTCTATGAGTGTACTCCTCAAAGGGGATGCTTGAAATCCAGATTATAATTCACGTGCCTTACTGTGTACAGATGCAGCAGTCTGGACAAGAGGATTTAAAGAAGTGCTGCTGCAGTTTTCAACTTGAGCTTCAAATTCTTTTCAGAACTATGGGTTCATAAATGCCACAAAAACCTTTAAATACCAAATGTTTATCAATTAGTAGTAGTTTCAATGTGTTCTTTAACCTGATGAGAGTAAATCTAGGTAAGCTTTTCTAGTGTATACTTCTTGTTTCCATTTCCAGTTCTCATGGGCTACTCAACATGGTAGCTATGTTGCTGAAGTATCCAGTGTGAAAATTCTGCATTGAAAACTTAAAATATTTTAGTACTCTTTGCCTGCAAGTTACATATCAGTATTTTAGAGTCACCTGTCTCTTAGGAAAAACAGGTGTAAAAGACTAACACAGGAAAAATATTTGTAACAGTGCTAGTAGTTAGGTTTCAGGTTGAGAACAAACGTCTTGGTCTTAGCAGGTGCACAAACAACTGGGAAGTGACATTCTTCTCCAAGGTATAAATCATCTAAAAGCTTTTTTCATTACGATGATCATCACTATGAATGAATTTCTAAATAGAAATAGTATGAGTACTTTTGTATTGGAACCGAAGCTTATGATTCAGCTAGTGAATTGTAAGATGAGATCAGCAATAATGATGACAGCGGTGCTGATGGTAGGGGTCTGGTAATCAGCTGTAGCACCTGGGGTAATGAGATGTTTCTAGACATCTGCTCCGGTGGGGTGGTTTTGTTCGGGGCGAGCAGTAAACAGCCTTTACAATTACAGACATTCTTCTGTGTTCCTTTGGTTTCAGCTGTTAAGAATATATTGTAATGCTGTCTATGTAGCTCAGCTTTTTTTATTTTTTCAAAGAAGGAGAAAAAGGAAATACATACACTACTGTTTTTATAGCCCATACCAAGACCAGATCCAGTAAATAATAAAGAAGAAACCCTCGATCAAGTTTTGAAATCCAGATTGAATGAAGAAGAGCTAAAGAACAACACAGGTCCTACAATTGAAGAGCTCAGCAAAATGTTTTACACAACAAAACATCGCTGGTATCCCGTGGGACAGTAAGTATTTTCAGTGTTTGTTCCTTTGGGATATAAAAGGAGATAGAGGAATAATTTAATGACTAGATTCAACCTAGGATAAGCCATGCAGGAAAAGATACTGTAGTACCTGGGCTAATACATAAAATCTTAAATGCAAGCATTGTGTAAATGGCAGACTGTATTTTGTAAGGTTCTGGGGTGTTTTTTTTAACACTGCCCCTTTGGTAGCCTTTGCAACCTTTTTCTTTTTTTGTAAAATGTGTCTCATAGTAGAAATTTCTCATACCATCTCGTTAGCTACTTGTTCAGGTGATTTACTGAAGTTGTGAAGAGTGTAAGAGAATCTAATATCTAATCTAATATCTAATCTAATATGTAAAATACCCTCAATGGATGTAACCAGATAAAGCTTAGAAACATGCACCTTTTCCTTAACAACTTTCCAGAAAAAAAACACTAAGGAGGATGATTCCTTAGCGGTTCCTTAAGAACAGCAGAGGTTTCTCATTTAAACTGAAGAAAAGTGCATCTCAGTGTGCCTAGTACTCAGAAATCCAGGAGGAGGAGAGGTGCAAATATGCATGACTGAGCTTAAAGAGGAACTATATACATTCAGATACACCACTGGAACAACCGGCATTCTAGTTTGTTACTTTTCTCCAGTCTGCACTACTATACCCTTTGGTAGCTGCTAACTTACAGCAATGGAAAAATTTTGGGATTCTTTTTGCCCAGAAACTTTTTTAATTACTGTATTTTAGGAGCAAAGGAATGAATGGTTAGAACTTTCTACGGCCAAAGTGTAGCTGTCGCTTTAATGAGCATCAAACAGGATCTGCATTGTTTTACGGTGGGCAATTAAGAGGGAAGCAGGGGTTATTTTTGAAGAGTTTGGGTTTTTTAGTTTGTCTGCAAAATATTACACTATTTAACATACAGTCTGGCATAAGTCCTTTAGACATCAAGTCTTTTTGTTCTGTAGCAATCATTTTAGCCAAGGAAAAGCTGACCATGTAATAAAATTAACTTCACACAAAGGATTAAGAACAAACAGCGGCCTTTGTACCTATTCAGCTGTAGAACTGATTGGATTATTGCGTGGTTGTAGCAGATGCAGCAATGGAAATGAGTAGTGTTATGTAACTCCATAAACAGCGATGACATCTAATGAGGGGTGATGGGTTGCGCTTGTCTATCTTTTGTGTTTTGCTTGCTTTTGTATCCAGACCACTCACCAGGGGAGGGGGAGGAAATACCAGGATAATAAGAGTCTCCAAAGCTTGCATTCACTGCAGCCTTTTTTTCTTCTAGGTATCACAGAAGACGCAAGAATCCTAATCCTCCTAAAGACAGATAACTAAGATAACTTCTTGATCAACAGCCCTTTGCTACTAATCTTTATTGGAAATAAAAATTACAGAAGTGAGATGTTTGGCATTTCTGAGTGAGTGCTGTAACTAAAACATGCTTAACTAAATTGGACTGTTATTTTTCTACTTCAGCTAGTTGACAGTGAAACAATAGAACTGCACTACAGGAACAGGGAAGGCTGTTTTATGTGCGCAGTCAGCAGATGTGCTAGTCTTAGAACGGATTGTAACAGGTGATGGAGCACTCCAATTAAACTTGGTCAGAGACTTACCACTGGTGAAGTGAATGTCAAAATTGGAAGTCTAGAACGCTAGACTTCGCATTAGGACACATTAGGGTTTGTTACTTTGGGTGATAATTTTTTTTTAGGAATCTAGTAACTGAAATGCAGATGAGCTTGTAAGATACCTAATTCCATGTTTAATCCTATTTAAAGGTATTGCCATGTGCTGAAAACTGTCCGATTTGGTTACATTGTAGCTTTCGAGGCATAATGATTCACCCTGATACATCACCCAGCTTTACCAAATATCTGAGATAATTTCTGTGTGGTTCATGTGGGCTTTTTTGTCTGTGGTTGTTTTTTTTTTTTTTTTTTTTTTTTTTTTACCCGCACACCACCTGCCCACCAGGGAG